>NW_019955415.1:0-1411 GCF_002910315.2 Salvelinus sp. IW2-2015
CAAAGAACTGAGGAACACTAAGGGTTTAAATACTTTCAAGGGAAATGAGGCACAGGTGCAAATAATAACTGGAACAAGGGAAAAAACAAAAGGGTCAAAAAAGCACAATGGGTGCATCTAGTGACCGAAACCTGAACAATCCTGGCCAAATCCTGACAGTGAAATGTCAGAATAATAGTAGCGAGAATGATTAATTTCAGCTTTAATTTCTTTCATCACATTCCCAGTGGGTCAGAAGTTTACATACACTCAATTAGTATTTGATAGCATTGCCTTAAAATTGTTGTCCTTAAGTCATTTTGCCACAGCTTTGGAAGTATGCTTGGGGTCAATGTCCATTTGGAAGACCCACTTGCGACCAAGCTTTATCTTCCTGACTGATGTCTTGAGATGTTGCTTCAATATATTCACATAATTTTCCTGCCTCATGAAACCATTTATTTTGTGAAGTGCACCAGTCCCTCCTGCAGCAAAGCACCCCAACATCATGATGCTGCCACACCCGTGATTCACGGTTGGGATGGTGTTCCACTTTTTCCTCCAATGGTCGTCATGGCTAAACAGTTCTATTTTTGTTTCATCAGACCAGAGGACATTTCTCAAAAAAGTATGATCTTTGTCCCCATGTGCAGTTGCAAACCGTATTCTGGCTTTTTTATGGCAGTTTTGGAGCAGTGGCCTTTCCGGTTATGTTGATGTAGGACTCGTTTTACTCTGGATATAGATTATTTTGTTCCTGTTTCCTCCATCTTCACAAGGTCCTTTGCTGTTGTTCTGGGATTGATTTGCACTTTTCGTACCAAAGTACGTTCATCTGAGAGTGGGGTGATTGCCATCTTAGAGCCAACATCTTTTTTTTGTGGCAGTGCTGCCTGTCAGTTGTAATCGTCACTGATTGAGAGATTCAAGGAACTATCATCGTTAAGTAACATAGTAGATGCAGCGAATATGAGCCTCTTTTCTTGACGTTTCAGACTATTTCCATTTTTTTTCATCAACACCTTTGTGAATGTCCCCAAACACAATGACCACATTTTAGTTGTTTTCTTTAGAGGTTACAGTAGTTGAAAGTACTGATCGTAGTGACTCTAAAGGTATTGCATATACACTTAAAAACTTCTTCAGGCTGCAATCCCGACGTCGGGATCAATATGACAACAGCCACTGCAAGTGCAGGGCGCGAAATTCAAAATCTATTTTTGTAAAATATTTAACTTTCACACATTAACAAGTCCAATACAGCATTTGAAAGATAAACATCTTGTCAATCCAGCCAACATGTCCGATTTTTTAAATGTTTTACAGAGAAAACACCACATATATTTATGTTAGCTCACCACCAAATAAAAAAGAGGACAGACATTTTTCACAGCCCAAGTAGGATTCAAGTAGCATGCACAAGCCAACCTAA
>NW_019955416.1:0-1411 GCF_002910315.2 Salvelinus sp. IW2-2015
TCAGAGTTTCTGACAGCTGCATGAAGCCCGCCTCAGGGCAAGCAGGCTGCCCTTTCCTGGAGAAAGCCACCCTCCGCCTGGCTGATTGGCATGCCCGGCCGGCAGTGCTCACGGCTGGGACCGACTCGGCAGAAGACTGCCTAGCTCCTCAGTTGGGTGTTGAAGGGTTGGCGCTGTCGGAGGGCTAAGGTTTCACTATGCCCTCCCTCGTATGTGCCCTCTGGGCAGAGGGTATAGAGTGTTACTGCTACTAACACATGAACCTCTCTGTCCCCAGTCACTCTCCCTACCCACGGTCCCCTCCTGATCCCTTCTGTACTTCCTCCTACCCACCAAGATCTACCAGGAAGTGAACAGGCCAATAGAAGGGAGCCTAGAGGTACCCTCTGAGTCAGAGGAGGGAGACCGTGTCAGAGGGTAAGCTGCCATTGAACAGCAGATTGAACCTGTGTGTGGAGCTTTGTCTGATCCTGTATTTTGATCCTGGCTCAGGGGTTTTGATTACTCGTTACAGGATAATTATCCTAATTAACACAGAGTGCCAGACCCCTACTTCCCTACCTCAGAGCCGTGATCATCACACACGTACACACATACCCTCTCACACCTCCGTAATGACCCTCACACACACTGGGCCCAGTGTTAGACCTGTCTCTTATACACATCTAGATGTGTATAAGAGACAGGTCCTGTCTTTCTGTCTGTCTGTCTGTATGTTCCTGTCTGTCTGTCTGTCTATATGTTCCTGTCTGTCTGTCTATGTTCCTGTCTGTCTGTCTATGTTCCTGTCTGTCTGTCTATGTGCCTGTCTGTCTATCTGTCTGTCTGTCTGTCTGTCTGTCTGTCTGTCTGTCTGTCTGTCTGTCTGTCTGTCTGTCTGTCTGTCTGCTGTCTCTTATACACATCTAGATGTGTATAAGAGACAGGTCCTGGACTCAGTGACACCGTCATAGTATAATTTACCTGGTGATCAAACATAATCCAAATCAGATGCCTTGTTACACGAAGCAGGAGGCTCAAAGCAAATCCATAGCATTCAGAGGAGGGGGGATGTGAAACCCCTCATCATTCCTGAGCCATTGTTGCAGATGAGCAGAGTCAGTGGAGTGGAGGCTTAGAGCCGAGCTGAGCCAGGCTGGGTGACAGGTGAACTCAAAAGGGCAAATATCTATAAACAGGCGTGAACATCCCCCTCCGGCCGCTCTCCGCTCGCCTAACTCAGACAGATGGAGAGGTCACTCCAGCCCTCGCTGCCACCCTGATCGCACTGTACTGTACCTGTCTCTTATACACATCTAGATGTGTATAAGAGACAGGTGTTAGACATGCACGTACACACACATGCCCGCGCAAACACACACACAGTGGCCTGTCTATGTTCCATGGCAGTTGGCGGGTCGTGGTGCTCGTG
>NW_019955417.1:0-1411 GCF_002910315.2 Salvelinus sp. IW2-2015
GTGTCAGCACTCGTTCTATATAGCTTCACGTTCGTTTTTGTTACTTTGTTAGTTTGTTTAGTGTTTTTCTTCATTAAAAGAAGAATGTATTCATATCACGCTGCGCCTTGGTCTCCTCAATACAACGAACGTGACAGAAGAACCCACCAAAAAAGGACTCAAGCAGCGTGAAAAGGAGGAACAGCGCTTTGTGGAGAATTGGACCTGGGAAGAAATACTGGATGGAGCAGGACCCTGGACGCAGCCGGGGGAGTATCGCCTTTCTAAGGAGGAGATAGAGGCAGCGAAGGCGGAACGGCGATACTACGAAGAGAAGTACCGAGGGGACAGGACTCTGCCATGGAGGCAGGTAGAAACAGCGTAGGAGGAACGGTGGCGATATGAGGGGACACGGCTAGCACGGAAGCCCGAGAGGCAGCCCAAGAAATGTTTTGGGGGGGGTGGCACACGAGGAGATTGGCTGAGTCAGGTTGGAGACCTGAGCCAACTCCTCGTGCTTACCGTGGGGAGTGTGTAACTGGTCAGGCACCGTGTTATGCACAGATGCGCACGGTGTCTCCAGTTCGCATTCTTAGCCCGGTGCGCTCTATTCCAGCTCCTCGCATTTGCCAGGCTAGAATGGGCATCCAGCCAGGACGTATTGAGCCAGCTCTACGTTCCGGATCTCCAATGCGTCTCCACGGCCCAGTGTATCCTGTGCCTCCTTCCCGCACTCGCCCTGAGGTGCGTGTCCCCAGCCCAGTACCACCAGTTCAGGCACCATGCACCAGCCCTCCAGTGCACTTCCAGAGTCCAGAGCTTCCGGGTACAGTACCCAGTCCAGAGCTTCCGGCGACGGTACCCAGTCCAGAGCTTCCGGCGACGGTACCCAGTCCAGAGCTTCCGGCCCCCAGCCCGGGGTCTCCGGCGAAGGTCCCCAGCCCGGGGTCTCCGGCGACGGTCCCCAGCCCGGGGTCTCCGGCGACGGTCCCCAGCCCGGGGTCTCCGGCGACGGTCCCCAGCCCGTGGTCTCCGGCGACGGTCCCCAGCCCGGGGTCTCCGGCGATGAGCCACGGTTCAGCTCTACAAAGGCGGAGGGAGCAGTGTAAAGATGGGGGGCGGCGTCCAGAACCAGAGCCGCCACCGAGGGTAGATGCCCACCTGGACCCTCCCCTATAAGTTCAGGTTTGCGGTCGGGAGTCCGCACCTTTGGGGGGGGTACTGTCACGCCCTGAATTGGTTCCCAATCAGGCAGCTGTTTATCGTTGTCTCTGATTGGGGATCATATTTAGGTTGCCATTTTCCCTTGGGTATTTGTGGGTTCTTGTCTATGTGTGGTTGCCTGTGTCAGCACTCGTTCTATATAGCTTCACGTTCGTTTTTGTTACTTTGTTAGTTTGTTTAGTGTTTTTCTTCATTAAAAGAAGAATGT
>NW_019955418.1:0-1411 GCF_002910315.2 Salvelinus sp. IW2-2015
GCACAGCTATTTTCAGGTCTCTCCAGAGATGTTAGATCGGATTCAAGTCCAGGCTCTGGCTGGGCCACTCAAGGACATTCAGAGACTTGTCCCGAAGCCACTCCTGTGTTGTCTTGGCTGGGTGCTTAGGGTTGTTGTCCTGTTGGAAGGTGAAACTTCACCCCAGTCGATCCTMAGCAGGTTGTCATCAAGGATCTCTCTGTTCTCCGTTCATCTTTCCCTCGATCCTGACTAGTCTCCCAGTCCCTGCCGCTGAAAAACATCCACCACAGCATGATGTTGCCACCACCATGCTTCACTGTAGGGATGGTGCCAAGTTTCCTCCGGACGTTACACTTGGCATTCAGGCCAAAGAGATCAATCTTAGTTTCACCAGACCAAAGAATCTTGTTTCTCATGGTCTGAGTCCTTTAGGTGCCTTTTGGCAAAATGCAAGCAGGCTGTCATGTGCCTTTTACTGAGAGTTGCTTCCGTGTGGCCACTCTACCATAAAGGCCTGATTAGTGGAGCGCTGCAGAGATGGGAGAACCTTCCAGAAGGATAACCATCGCCACAGAGGAACTCTGGAGCTGTGTCAGGTTCGGGTTCTTGGTCACTTCCCCTCTCCCTCGATTGCGCAGTTTGGCCGGGCGACAAGCTATAGGAAGAGCCTTGGTTGTTTAAAGTTCTTCCATTTAAGAATGATGAGGCCACTGTGTTCTTGGGGACCTTCAATGATGCTGAAATGTTTTGGTAGCCTTTCTCAGATCTGCGCCTCGACACAATCCTGTCTCGGAGCTCTACAGACAATTCCTTCCACCTAATGGCTAGGTTTCTGCTCTGACATGCACTGTCAACTGTGGGACCTTATAAAGAAAGGTGTGCCCCTTTCCAAATCATGTCCAATCAATTGAATTTACCACAGGTAGAATACAATCAAGTTGTTGAAATCTCAAGGATTATCAATTTAAACAGCATGCACCTAAGCTCAACTTCCAGTGTCATAGAAAAGGGTCGAATACTTTGGTAAATAAGGTACATGTTTTTAAATGTTATTACATTTGCAAACATTTCTAAAAACCTGTTTTTGCTTTGTCATTATGGGGTATTGTGTGTAGATTGATGAGGGAAAAAAAGAATTGATACATTTTAGAATAAGTCTAATGTAACAAAATGTGGAAAAAGTCAATGGGTCTGAATACTTGCCGAATGCATTGTACAACATTTTTGGTTAATGAAAATATGTTTTGATGGCACAATGATTCTCTACACTAAACTTGCTTGTTTTGTCACATAAACTGAAATTAAGTGAACTATTAGAATTTTATCAACCAGAGGGATTTCTGCATATTGCATCTTTAAGGTGAAAGTTCATGATGTTCCTGGGAATCCCCCTGGATTGTTCTCTACAAAGACACTATGTGCCATAGCA
>NW_019955419.1:0-1410 GCF_002910315.2 Salvelinus sp. IW2-2015
ACAGTGCAGTGAGTGGTGCCGGGCCAACCCTCTCTGCCTCTATTAGAGACAGAAAACCAGAGGATTACTGCCAGGGCCAAGGCTAATGACTGTCACGGCCACAGAAAGCCGATTTACAGAAGAAGCCTACTGCATAGAGAAGCCAAAAATCTATCTCCCACTAAGAGAGACAGTTTTAAATAAACCAGCCTTTTTGCGTTTTTTGCATTTTTGCATTTTTACATGAGATGGGAGAAAATTGTATAGGATGCAAAAATATTTATCTGGGTCATTCCACAAAATGAGTGCCTTTTGTGTCCCTTTGATATTTTAGGTAGCAATTGTGCACCAATGTTGAATTTTAGAAGTCTGTTATATTCACAGAATTCTTTTGCAAAGCTTGCATTCAATTGCCGCTCCCTGTTGCACACAACAAGCTTCCATTCTCACTTTCACAAGGGGCTGATTTTAAGATGAAATAGTCAACCCTGTTATGGTCAACCCTTTTACTTCATATGGCACTTAATATGCACTTACTATAGTCATTTTTTATTTAAGGAAGTTGAACCTGTGCTCTTTACGACAGAATATTAAAATGAGGTGATATCAAAAATTTTTAGTTGTCGTTGACCAAGTTAAGCATCTCAAAAGGCACCGAATTGGTGGAACGACCCATCTATCCTATTCTGTTCTTATCCCTAATGTCCTAGAGAAGGAGGGAGGGAGAGAAAATGAGTGGGTGAGAGATAGGGGATGTAGATTGACACAGTAAACAGCCGAATAAAACTCCAATACCGCAGTTCAAGCTTTCTCTGACCCGTTAGAATGGAGTCTATCAAGTAACTGACTCACAACTCACTATCCATATCTTAACTAAAGCATTTGTGAAAGTCTAGCCACCTGAATCTCGAAGCATACGTACTGTACACAACTGCTAGACATTCTGCACTTGCTCTAATCCAATTAGCCAGGGCCTGACTGAGCAATAGTTGGCCAACGTTCTGTGCTCAGTAGGTTTAGTATTCAGAGAGCATCTCTTGGGTGACTTAACTGAAGGCCACAATTTAATCACCCCCAGAGAGACTAATAAAAAAACAATGGGCCCTCATCCCAGGCCAACAGTATCATGGTGTCACTGGACGTGCTATCATGGTAGGATACACAAACAGGTTAGTTCTTCATCATGCACATTGTGTCCCATGTAGGTTAGAATATGGGGGAGGCTAGGTAAGGGTTGAATGATGTAAAGAATAGGCCTATTCTTTTGTGGTACTATAATAGGTCTTTGTTGGCATTTGTTTTAACTTTCATGGTAGTAGGTTGTTTGACGTCCTATATTCCAAAAAGGGCTCACATGTTTTTAAGGCCACCAAATCTAAAGTGTAATCATGGAGCAATGAGAAAGGGAAGGGAAATTGGTGATGAAAAGGC
>NW_019955420.1:0-1409 GCF_002910315.2 Salvelinus sp. IW2-2015
AACTTTCTAGAGGTGCACGCGCCCCTCATGTTTGCCCAATCTACCAGTCGTTGGTTCGCTTCCTCGTTTCTTCCTGCGAATGCTGGAGCTACTCCCAACATTCCGGGTGAGGGATAATACCCTCCTGACCATCTATGAAAGTGGGGGATCCCTGACTCTTTTAGAATGCCATGGGCTGAAATACAATGATATCTTGCCCAGGCTTCTGTCTTATTTGCTGGGGGTTTAACCCATTGGTCATAATATTGTTGTGCTGTTTTCCCTTTTTTCCTATGGAACATATTGTTTGGTTCTTGTCCCCAGTTCCATAGGGGAGCTTCAGCACACATTTCCTGCGCCCTCTCTAGACTAGGTTGATAGTTTTCCTGCAAACTTCGAAGGTCTAGAGTGGTCCATGGGGTTGACCTCGGGTAGGCCATTCCCGGGTTTGAATTATTATGGGTCGTAAGACATACCCACCCTGTGGTAGCATATTTTATTGGTTTTTCTCCGGTTCTTGCGGAGTGGGGGATATCATATCCCCACACTCCATACTCCATTCTGTGGAATCTATCCATAGGGTCGCTAATGAATCCTGGGTAGTTATAAGTTCTATTTTTTGCATACGGTAAAATAATGCCATTGCTCCCTCCTAACATTCTGTTGTCCCACGAAGAGGTATTACCTGGGTGCAAATACAGGACTACATCTGTTAGCCAATTAGTCTCAGGGTTTCCTGAGCTCCGTGCCTTATGGTTCACGTTTCTTCGTATTCTATATTTCGCTTTGGTCCCGCTGCCTTTAACACGTTCAATGTCTCTGTGATTTCCTGTGTTTGTTTTTGTGCCTCCGCTGATCTGTCAGTTGAGGTACTCGCACTAGGCCTGTTTCCTGTGCTACTGTGTCTTGAAGCACTTGTGGTTACTGTTGTGCTAGCAGTCGGTGTGGTTAAATTAGTCACACTGCTCATGTTATTTTCTGAGGCGGCTGTGCTCCGTGGTGTCATGGTAATAGACAGCGTTTTTAATGTCAGAGGCCACGTCGTGGGGTTTATTGCAGTCTTAGTGCTGCGGCACTCCACCTTCGTCCATGGCTGACCATGAGTAGCTTGATCATAAATAAATTTGATCTCTGTTATGTTGCTACTATCTCCCAGTTGCCCTTTCCATTGGCCCCCTTTATAAGAGTTAATATATTGGCCATTTTCACAGGTTTGATTAACTAACACCGCTCCTTGGGTTATATTTACTAGCCATCCTTGCAGGGTGTTGTTAGTTATTGATTTCCATAGTACCACTAGATTGCTATTCTCGTTCCAGGTATCATTCCAGTTGGTATTATTCCATTTTTGTTTTCATTTTACCGATGGATATCCTGGGCAATCTGCCCTATTTATTGGGGTGCACTGTACTGGTATTCCCCATCTTTTA
>NW_019955421.1:0-1409 GCF_002910315.2 Salvelinus sp. IW2-2015
TTCTGGGACCAATCTACTATAGGCTCCTTGAGGGAGGGAGCTCCTGTACTTTTTTACATGTGAAACCCCCTAGATTAGAAAAAAATAAGCTGAACGCTGACAGAATGTGTAAACTTCCCTTATCTGGTACAATAACAACAGGATAATACATAGTTTAGAGAGCCTGGGGGAAGATGGGTTTTAGATGCTACAATATGCAACAGAGCCTTTTCTCCCAGTGCAAATGAATTAGCCCACTGTTCCTCTGCAAATACGTAATATGTGCCCAGAAGAAGATTAGCCCAGGGAATAGAACTTGAGACGTCTGGTACATTGAAAGTCACTGATCTTTTCAGTAAGGCCATTCTACTGTCAATGTTTTCCTATGGAGACTGCATGACTGTGTGCTGGATTTTATACACCTGTCAATGGGTGTGGCTGAAATAGCCCAATCCACTAATTTGAAGGGGGTCCACATACTTTTGTAGAAACAGGGCAATATCAGGGAGGCAGGAATGGTCTCCCGACACTTTCCATAAACCTAGTCAATTAGAGGAGTCACTGGAGCCTAGCGTCATCAAGACTTTGACAGCTTCTCCAACCTCCATGGGAGGCTGTAGACAAATAGTTCTAAGGAGATCTAGTTCAGGAGACATCAAACCCAAAGAAGTTCTTCCCAGGAGAATTCCCCATGGGAGAAGCCTGGAATGTCATGACCCCATGTGAGGGATGTCACTCAGGGTTTTGAAGGGAAAAGTCCAATGGGAATTGTTTATTTTTTAGTGAAAGGTATTTATTTGTCTCTCAGCAAAATATGTCTCTTTTAGGAACGCAGATGCATCTGGTTTTCAGACTGAAATTAATTTGAGAACGGAAATGTGTGACCAATTCTGGTAGACAAAGTGTAGCCTACATTTAAAATCTACATTTTTTTCACTGGGTCGGAAATAAGGGTAGTGATTGATGGATGACTAAGCATTTTTAAGAGGTTGTCAATTAATTTGCAAATTGTAGATTAGTTGATCCTTCTTAGTTGATTTCATCCATGTCTTATTTACTAGAATTTTCCACTGTGAGACATTCAATCTTTTTGACAGATCACATAAAAAGTCAAAATAAGCTAAGTAGACATACTGAAATTTCATGGACTAAAGCAATGAATGTGTGGTGTGAAAGATCACCCCCATTAAATATCATATAACAGTACCAAGATACTTGACAAAAAACCCTCGGAAGTCTGTACTCCCTCGAGAACGTCTGCGTTTGCAAAAAGGTTGGAGAGGTTATGGAGACACTGAAGTGGATCAAATCATTTGGAGTAGAGGGGCTTAAAGGATCAAACCACACTTATTGAGAGATGACTGGAAACATCTGGAATCACTCTATGACACACACACACACACACACACACACACACACACACACACACA
>NW_019955422.1:0-1408 GCF_002910315.2 Salvelinus sp. IW2-2015
CCACATTGTTTGAAGTACAATAGACCAACATAGCTACCGTAGTAGGTCAAAGCTGTATGCTGGAAAACCTTGGTAGAGCATGGGTGTAGAAGGCATTGTGGTGCTCATGTACATTTCCTTTCTTATTCGGCTAAAGACCAATGCCTACTTCTCACTTAAAACAATTTTTGATTTGCAATTAAATACAGTGTCTTCAGAAAGTATTCATACCCCTTGACTTATTCCACATTTTGTTGTGTTCCAGCCTGAATTCAGAATGTATTAAATAGATGTTATTTCTCACCCACCTACACAAACTACCCCACAATGACATCACAATACCTCACAATGACATCACAATACCTCACAATGACATCACTATACCCCACAATGACATCACAATACCACAATGACATCACAATACCCCATAATGACATCACTATAACCCACAATGACATCACTATACCCCACAATGACATCACTATACCCCACAATGACATCACTATACCCCACAATGACATCACAATACCCCACAATGACATCACAATACCCCATAATGACATCACAATACCCCACAATGACAAAGTGAAAACATGTACATTTCTTGAAAATGAAATACATAAATATCGAATTCACACCCCTGATTCAATACATTAACTCCGTACCCCCTGTATATAGTCTCGCTATTGTTATTTTACTGATTCTCTTTAATGTTGTTTTTATTTCTTATTCTTATATGTCTTTTTTAAACTGCATTGTTGGTTAAGGTCTTGGTAAGGTAAGGTCTTGGTAAGCATTTCATGGTAAGGTTGAATTCAGCGCATGTGACAAATAACATTTGATTTGACATTAGAATCACAGTTGGCAGTGAATAGTGATTACAGCTGTAAGTATTTCTGGGTCTTAGAGCTGTAAGTCTTTCTGTCTCCAAGAGCGTTAAGTATGTCTGGGTAAGTCTGTAAGTGCTTTGCAAACCTGGATGGTACAATATTTGTACATTTTTTCAATATCTGTCACGTGTGTTGTTGATCATTGCTAGACAGCCATTGTCAAGTCTTGTCATAGATTTTCAAGACGATTTCAGTTAAAACTGTATAACTAGGCCACTGAGGAACATTCAATGTCGTCTTGGTAAGCAACTGAATCATTAAAGCAGGTATTTCAACAGGTTCAGTCTGTGTTAATATGACTATCCTCTCTCAGCGGGTCCAGTCTGTGTTAATGTGACTATCCTCTCTCAGCGGGTCCAGTCTGTGTTAATATCATCTCTCTCTCCTGTGTTTAGTTCCAGGTGGATCTGGTCCAGTCTGTGTTAATATCCTCTCTCTCTCCTGTGTTTAGTTCCAGTGGATCTGGTCCAGGTGATGTGACCTATGCTGACATCAACCACACAGAGAAGAGACAACACAACAGGAGGAGAGGTAGAGAG
>NW_019955423.1:0-1408 GCF_002910315.2 Salvelinus sp. IW2-2015
GAGTTGCCAGTAGAGTTGCCAGTAGACCGTACTTCAGTCCAAATCAATTCCTGTCTTACTAGTAGAGCTCCAGGGGGTTGAAACGTGAGAAACAGGCTGAGCTCTTGGTAACCGCAGCCAGCCTTAGGTGCTCTGTGTGGGGGYGAAAGCACCTCTAGACGTCCCCCTGGCTGGTCTAGTCCATAAAGTTTAATGGCTAATCCCACTGTAGAGGAGGTGATAAARGCAAAGGCCCTTTTTTCCCCTCACAGTCAGTAAAGCCTCCCAGCTAACACAGGTCCGTAGACTTCACTACATAGACCTTCATTCAATTCCAATGCATTGACTCCCCCATTCAATTCCAAAGCACCAACTCCCATACTCGGACTCCCATACTAAATCCTCTATTCTACTGTACACTTCACCAGTACTGAAACAAGTGCAGCTGACTACCGTCTTCTCTGTCACTATCAGCGGATGGCACACTTTAGTTTCATAAGTGTTACAGTACACAGCCCCAGACGTCAATGGTGAGAGAAAGTGAGAAGAGCCCTTATCAGACTGTTTTCAAGTCTCCAGCCTTCTCAGTGGTTGCACAACTTCCCTTTTCTCTAGTACTGTGTGTGTGTGTGTGTTCTATCGAGAGGAGACGTCATGAGAAGTGATACTCTCCAGTTCATTATCAGTTTAGGCACATTGCGTAGACATCTTCCTCTCACAGAGAAGCCTTCCTCTCACACGGCTAAACTGGCCAGTCAAATATAGTTTAAACTGATGCAGAAGCTCTATTCTGGAAAGCTTTTTCACCGCAGTCGCTGAAGTGGATACCCATGGCTAGATGAGTGACGGTGTAGAATGGTCTTTCACAAAACTGAAACCATAGCCTGATTCACCGCAGTCTGAAATGATCGGATCAACTCACAAACATAGGCCTCGAGTGATGAACACAAACCTGCACACACAAACACACACACAGACAGTTGAAGCACTATACGATGTTGAAGAGGATCTACAGATGGATCTTAATTTGATCACCCTGTCGCAAGAGAACATGTAGTGTATTTGAGGTTAAAAAAAGGCTTCAGACGTGATTATTTTCCCTAACAAAACATCGATCAACCCCTTCCAAAAATCTCCATTAATTATAATCCACATAATAATTCACATTTCCTGTTGCTGCAGGATTATTTTGCTGCTGTAGCAGGAACATTGATTGACCTATTACTGTACCTAGCTATTGGACAACCCGTGGTTTCAGGCCCAGGGCTCAAACAAGAAAATATACAGGTTGTGTTAACTCTCCATTGTGTGATTTTGGACGTTAGGGGCAGTATGTGTGTGCAGGTGGGACGTTAGGGGCAGTATGTGTGTGCAGGTGGGACGTTAGGGGCAGTATGTGTGGGTGTGTGCAGGTGGGACGTTAGGGGCA
>NW_019955424.1:0-1408 GCF_002910315.2 Salvelinus sp. IW2-2015
AACACACTTTTCAAAGTGGAGAGATGATCAGACCAAGTAGACGAATGTATCACTACATCGTCAAGATAAGCAGTACAATTTGGCACTTCTGCAAATACAATGTTAACTAGACGCTGAAAAGTAGCAGGTGCATTATGTAAGAAATTGTATTAGATATTGGTAACTTGTTTTAACAACTTCTCAACATTAGCTATAGTTGACACAATATGCCCACACCCCCTATTTCTCTTGGACATATGCTGGACTCATTAGACATATACACGACACCCACAACTCCCCTCCCCCATGACAATCACACAGACACACACAACTCAAGGTTGGAGCGCAAGACAAAGAACTGTGGGAAGAGCCAATGGAATGTCGACATCAGGCCCGGACAGGACAACCCACGACCCAGATCGACCAATCGGAAGGCCAGACGACAAGATCAACCTACTTTGCTTGTTGRCTATATAATCTGTATGTACTGCTTAGAGGGGCTCTTCTCCGACGATTTCATAAGAATCTGACAGAAAGGGGCCGTGCACGTTTTTGCCTGATATCTTTACACTTGAATAAACCTGCCTTATTATAAAATTATCCACCTCGTCCTATGTCTCCACTTGTTCTCCTGTCTCCAATAAACGTTTTACTAACAATTACACATGCCAAAGGGCATCACAGTGTATTGTATGAAGTTATCAGGCGTAACGAAAGCCGAGATGTCTGAAGCTCAAGAGGTCAGAGGCACCTGCCAATAACCTTCTAGCAAATCTAATTTACTAACGTAAGCAGCAGAGCCAATTCCACCAATGCAGTCATCTAATCGAGGTAGAGGAAAACAATCAGACTTTGTAACTGCATTTACGCGACGATAGTCTGTACATAAGCGAAATGTACCGTCAGGCTTAGGAACAAGAATACATGGGGAACTCCAGGAGCTGTTACTGGGTTTTGCCATGTCATTCTGTAATAAATAAGCTACCTCACTTTTCATTACCTCCCTTGTCTTTGCATTAACCCGGTACGGATGCTGACGTATAGGAGCAGCGTTCCCCACATCTACGTCGTGTTCCAAGATGGACGTGCGACTTGGAACGTCCTGAAACACATTGAGAAAACGGTTTATCAATAGGGTCTTCATCACATAATTGGTGTCACTGAGTTTCATTTCCACAAGATATGGTCCAGAAAAACGTGCCGACAGAGAGAGCAACAAAACTTAAACTCCCCTGGTGCAAAAGAACTCCCATGCGTTTTTGAGACGAGGAGAGAGACTTATTGACATAATAACTGGCATCTTACTGACATAATCCAAAACATTTTTAGGGGCGCTCCTGGGTTCTCTTGAGCAACCTGGAAAATAAACTCAATTGTCTCTGTTCCAACACATGCAGGACTTGCATAACAATAATGACATTGGTGATAA
>NW_019955425.1:0-1407 GCF_002910315.2 Salvelinus sp. IW2-2015
AATGCACCTCATTGCAAACACAGGTGGAAAAAGTACCCAATTGTCATACTTGAGTAAAAGTAAAGATACCTTAATAGAAAATCTCTAAAATAAAAGTCAAAGTCACCCAGTAAAATTCTACTTGAGTAAAAGTCTAAAAGTATTTGGTTTAAAATATGCTTAAGTATCAAAAGTAAAAGCATAAATAATTTCAAATTCCTTATGATAAGCAAACCAGATGGTACCATTTTCTTGTTTTTTTTAATTTACGGAAAGCCGGGGCACACTCCAACTCTCCAACACTCAGACATAATTTACAAACAAAGCATGTTGGTTTAGTGAGTCCGCCAGATCAGAAGCAGTAGGGATGACCAGGAATGTTCGGTTGATAAGTGCGTGAATTAGACTATTTTCCTGTCCTGCTAAGCATTCAAAATGTAACGAGAACTTTTGGGTGTCAAGGAAAGGTACAATATAGTAGAAGGTAAAGTAGTCAAAAATATAAATAGTAAAGTAAAGTACCTTTGGAAATACCTGGATTTCTGCATAAATTGGTAATAAAATGTTATCCGATCTTCATCTAGGTCACAACAATAGGCAAACACAGTCTGCCCTAAACTAATAACACACAAACAATTAGACGTTTTCATGGCTTTATTGAACACACCGTGTAAACATTCACAGTGCAGGGTAGGAAAAGTATGTGAACCCTTGGATTTAACAACTGGTTGACCCTCCTTTGGCAGAAATAACGTCAATCAAACATTTTCTGTAGTTGCGGACAAGCACAACGGTCAGGGGGAATTTTGGACCATTCCTCTTTACAAAACTGTTTCAGTTCAGCAATATACTTGGGATGTCTGGTGTGAACTGCTTTCTTGAGGTGCCACAGCATCTCAATCGGGTTGAGGTCAGGACTGACTGAGCCACTCCAGAAGGCGTATTTTCTTCTGTTGAACCCATTCTGTTGGTGATTTACTTCTGTGTTTTGGGTCGTTGTCCTATTGCATCACCCAACTCTGTTGAGCTTCAAATGGCGAACAGATAGCCTAACATTCTCCTGTTAAATGTCTTGATAAACTTGGGAATTAATTTTTCCGTCGATGATAGCAAGCTGTCCAGGCCCTGAGGCAGCAAAGCAGCCCAAAACCATGATGCTTCCTCCACCATACTTTACAGTTGGGATGAGGTTTTGATGTTGGTGTTCTGTGCCTTTTTTTCTCCACACATAGTGTTGTGTGTTCCTTCCAAACAACTCAACTGTAGTTTCATCCGTCCACAGAATATTTTGCCAGTTGCGCTGTGGAACATCCAGGTGCTCTTCTGCAAACTTCAGACGTGCAGCAATGTTTTTTTTGGACAGCAGTGGCTTCCTCCTTGGTGTCCTCTCATGTACACCATTCTTGTTTAATGTTTTACGTATTGTAG
>NW_019955426.1:0-1407 GCF_002910315.2 Salvelinus sp. IW2-2015
GAGGAGAGAGTCAGTGCAGGCAGGGGCAGCAGCAGTGTTGATCTACAGGTGAGTGAGATTACTTAACCCCTAAGGTGAAAATAAACAGTCACAAAACTGTATGGTCCCTGTCAAGGTATATATTTTACTGAAGTTGATAGTGGCTAGTGCTGATCGATTAACTGAAATGTGGTATTTAACTACAATGACCATAATCCATTCTGTACCTGCTTAAACTTGTCCGGCCTGTGCGYAGCAGACACGGAGACTGACGCCTCATGTCCACCAGATGCATCACTCTCTTTGTGTTCTGGTGGAAGTCATACATTTTCAATGGAGCAGTCTGCAAAGCTATGTRGGGGGTGCAGCACTGGGCTGCGGTGCTTTCTGTGTACCGCATAAGTTAAATATTTCAACTTATGTGTTGCTTTACCGTGCGTCGGTACTAAAGGAAGTAGACTCTAACTAGCTAGTTTTTAGCAAGTTGAAAAGCGCAGCACATGTGCATCAAGTATTGAAAATGCGGGATCGACATCCAGAAAAAGAAAACATATGCATAAGAGAAGAGAGAACGCAGGATGGAAGSAGTTGCTTCGCCGACCTGAACATATATGTTCTAAGTGATTGATAGTTGATATTCAGTAGTCATAAAAGTWTGCCTTATTTACTTTGAATAACTACTAAAACAGTGAGTTTTGTCAGACAGAATGCGCAGCAGCTCTATAAAGATTAACTGTAATTAAACAAATATTTTATTAAAGTTAATTATTGTTAATTAAGCAATAACGCACGAGGGGGTGTGGTATATGGCTAATATAACATGGCTAAGGGCTGTTCTTATGCACGAGTCCCTGAAAACAGTCCTTAGCCGTGGTATATTGGCCARATACCACAAACCCCAGAGGTGCCTTTTTGCTATTATAAACTGGTTATGAACYTAATTAGATCAGTAAAAAAAAAWGTTTTGTCATAGCCGTYGTATATGGTCTCATACACCACGGGTTTGAGCCAATCAGTGTTCAGGGTTCGAACCATCCAGTTTATAATAAGTGATACGCAGTAACGGGCAGTCACTACCGTCATGGGACTTGTATTAATTTTATTCTGTGTTATAGCATTCAACCCACATAATGCATAGTGCATTTAATACCTAAACAATATTTGAAATCGAAAACCGTGATATTTATTCATAATCAACCAAAACCGAARCGACCTCAAAAAGCACTAATCGCTCAGCACTAATAATGMCAACAAAACATTTGCCTTCCTTTGGAAACCAGTCATGTACAGACACATGACATAATACTCTGCCCTCTCTTCCTTCAGCAATCATCAAATATTCTCATCTCTTTCTTTACCCAGGTTAAAATTGATGAGATGGAACCAGGCCCTACATTTACAATGTGGATAGCTTGAAAGAATCATGTA
>NW_019955427.1:0-1407 GCF_002910315.2 Salvelinus sp. IW2-2015
TGGAGGCGTGCTCCATGACCTACCACGCTCTCTGCAACGAGGAGTTCACCATCTTCAACAGGGTGGACATCGCCAGGTCCCAGCTACTGGACGAGTTGGTGGACAAGTTCAACAGACTCCTGGAGGACTTCCTGCTGGAGGTGGGCACAGATGCATAGAGATACATAAAATGTCTATTGTATTCTATTTAATTCTATGTTTAGCTGGCTGAGTGGCTAAGAGACTGAGCAGTCTGTCTGTCAGATTGAGAACTTCTATGGCAGATTTGGCAAAGCATAAGGACATTGCCTGTCTTTAATCTTTGTAGATTATTTGTCAAAGAAAAATGAGTATTCTAGGGTAGTACTCAGATTCGTGTTAATTGAAACTGGGACTGTAAATTGAGTGATACAAGGCTATGTAGGATTTCACAACCTAGTTATCTGTTGTTTCAGGGTGAGGAACCAGATGAGGATGATGCCTACCAGGTCCTGTCCACACTAAAGAGGATCACTGCGTTCCACAAGTAAGGCCTTGAGCAAGATTAAACAAGTAATGTGTAATCCAAACATTTGCCAATGAACGGTAGATAAATCATAACTCCTTATCTGAGTAGATTCTGTGTTTCTCTCTCCTCTTCAGTGCACATGACCTCTCTAAATGGGACCTGTTCACCAGCAACTATAAGCTACTAAACACAGGACTTCAGAATGGAGATATGCCTGAGCAGGTACCTAAACCATAACCCTGTTATCCCCTCAAACCCACCTACCCCTGAAATGTTTGACATTCATCTCCACTGTTTACTATCACTTACCTTGTAATACTCTCTTTTTCCCAGATTGTAATTCATGCGATGCAGTGCACACACTACATCATTCTGTGGCACCTAGCCAAGGTCTCAGAGGGCAGCTCCACAAAGGTACACACACTGTTGTTATCAGTGACTAATGACTCCAGTGTCTACCAATGGTTGTGACTATACACCCCTGTGTGGCGGAGTTACAAGTTGTGTCTGTAAAATGAATGTGGTTTACTGAGTAAATAGTGAGTAGTGAATACTGAGAAAAGCTGTTGGTTTCCAGGGGAACATGGTCACCCTGAGGAAGCAGATGAGGGCCTTCTGTCTGATGTGTCAACGCTACCTCACCAGTGTCAACACCACTGTCAAAGAGCAGGTGGGTTGTCCTACGTCATGTCAGTCTGTTCCCTGACTGTGTAGCTGTGTGTTCACTGTTAAGTGAGTGCTGAGGAGTTGCTGCTCTGTTGTATTTTCCTGGATTACTGTAAAGCACTGTGTGACAGCTGTTGACGTGGACGGGTGTTGTGTGATTGATTGATTGATTGACTGTGTTCCAGGCCTTCACCATCCTGTGTGACGCCCTGATGATCTTCAGCCACCAGATCGTGTCGTCGGGCCGGGAGCAG
>NW_019955428.1:0-1407 GCF_002910315.2 Salvelinus sp. IW2-2015
CACACCACAACGAACACACACACATACAGAAACACAGAGGTTGACTTAATGCAAGGGAAATGTATTTTGGAGTGGCAACTAGGCTTTTAGCAAGTACATAAACAATATTTCATATTTTAATAAGATCAGAGCGTCCCCTGAAGCCCCTTGGTGAACGTAGCCCTGGACGAGACGGATGGAATTATCCAAGCTAATTATAACTTGTGCATGTTATTGATATCAAAGTGGCAGACCACAGAAGCTTTCCTTGAGTGCACTTCACCATTAAAATGGATTGTGTAGTTCAAATGAGGCACTCTTTGCTGTCAAAACCAGAACCCTTGGATAAAAAAAAGCTGTGCTTCCCTGGGGACTGGTGCATTGTACAGTATTCAATGTGCAGGACACTTGGTAAGCTGACACACAGTTCTGGCCTGAGAAGTGAATCATGAGGTACTGAACCATAGCATGTTTCAGCTGCTGCTCTACTCTCAGGGGTGAATACGACCTTTRTACATTTGAGTAGAAATCATGTGTTAGTGTATATTGGAGCAAATTGTGTCATGCACATATCTCAAGATAGGTTTAGRCCCTTTACACTTCAGAACACAGCTGAACCAGTAGGAGAGGAGGTGATATAGGAAGGAGTGGTTGTCAATCAACGTAATACCCGGGACATCACAGCCTTGTTACAGTAACTTACTTATTTAGACTTCAATGTTTTATTTACGTTTCTCATTACACATTTTCATGAATAATCCTTGAGCCACAATGAAAAAATGTATTAACTTGAGCAGAGTAATAAAAAAAAGGATTGCAGGATTGATGTTGCTTAGCAACCATTAATTTGAGTTTCAAATGAAGGCTTTATTTCAGCCACTTAAGCCTACTGGAATTCCTCAGACATTTATCTGCATWCGTCTTTGGCTCAATTAACTTAATACCTTTTTCTACATGAAGACGTGATAACTGATAACTATTGATAACGTGTATTTATTTATTTTACACATTTTAATTCATTGTGGTTTTGCATCAATATCCAATGACAATGTCCACCAATCAAAAGCCATCTTCCTTTACCGAATTGATTGAATTGGGGCTTTGCTTTGTCACTGCAAAGTGATATGCTACGTTGTTGCGCTCTCATTTTTGCATTGTTACTGTCCCTGTCACATTGTTGCTTCAGATGCAACATCAACAGYAATGTTATAAATATCTGCGATCTTCCTTTCTGCTTTTCGTTGTGTATCTTTCTTAAATTTATTCAGCGCTGAAATCGGACCCGTGTTMGCACAGCTTGACTGATATGGCAAAGTGACCTACAAAACAGGAGTGGAGGGGCAATAAATCACATTGGGTCCTGAATTAATCACTCTATAGAGTACATCTTGTGCCACTGCCGTCCTCGTGCAATCACTCTCCACAAAA
>NW_019955429.1:0-1407 GCF_002910315.2 Salvelinus sp. IW2-2015
AGTGCGGGGAGCAGGAACAGGGCACACTGGTTTCTCAAAGCGCACTATAGGCCTGGTGTGTGGTGCCGGAACTGGTGGTACCGGACTGAGGGCACGCACCTCAGGGCGAGTGCGGGGAGAAGGAACAGTGCATTTAGGGCTCTGGAGACGCACAGGAGGCTTGATGCGTGGAGACGGAACTGGAGGCACTGGGCTGGAGACACACACCACAGGGAGAGTGCGTGGAGGAGGAACAGGGCTCTGGAGACGCACTGGAAGCCTGGTGCGTGGTGTCGGCACTGATGGTACTGGGCTGGGGCCACGCACCATAAGGCGAGTGTGGGGTGCTGGAACTGGAGGTACTGGGCTGGGGCGGGAAGGTGGCGCCGGATATACCGGACCGTGCAGGCGTACTGGCTCCCTTGAGCACTGAGCCTGCCCAACCTTACCTGGTTGAATGCTSCCCGTAGCCCGTCCAGTGCGGGGAGGTGGAATAACCCGCACTGGGCTGTGTAGGCGAACCGGGGACACCATTCGTAAGGCTGGTGCCATGTACACCGGCCCGAGGAGGCGTACTGGAGGCCAGATATGTTGAGCCGGCTTCATGGCACTTGGCTCAATGCTCATTCTAGCCCGCCCAGTGCGGGGAGGTGGAATAACCKGCACCGGGCTATGCACACGTACAGGAGACACCGTGCGCTCRTCCGCATAACACGGTGTCTGCCCGTACTCCCGCTCTCCACGGTAAGCATGGGAAGTGGGCGCAGGTTTCCTACCTGCCCTCGCCACACTACCCTTTATCCCCCCCCCAATACATTTTTGGGTGAGCCTCTCGGGTTTCCAGCCGCTCTGCCTTGCAAGCGCCTCATAATGCCGCCTCTCCGCTTTTGATGCCTCCAGCTCCGCTTTGGGGCGGCGACACTCCTCTGGCTCTGCCCAGGGTCCTTCTCCGTCTAGAATCTCCTCCCATGTCCATTCCTCCTTGTACCACTGCTGCTGTTGCCCGTTTCCACGCTGCTTGGTCCGGGTTTGGTGGGTGATTCTGTAACGGCTTTTCTCCTCCTCTTCGTCTGAAGAGGAGGAGTAGGGATTGGACCAAAGCGCAGCGTTGAAGGTAGACATAATTTATTAAATGAAACCGACGAAACACGAAAATAACACTTGACTAATACAAAACAAATAAACGATGAAGACAGACCTGGACTAGAGAACTTACATATAACGAAGAACGCACAAACAGGTACAGACTACAAACAAACCATACAGTCCCGTGTGGTACGAACATACAGACACGGAAGACAACCACCCACAAAATACCAACACCAAACAAGCTTCCTATATATGATTCTCAATCAGGGACAACGATTACCAGCTGCCTCTGATTGAGAACCATATTAGGCTGGACACAGAAACAGACAAACTAGACAC
>NW_019955430.1:0-1406 GCF_002910315.2 Salvelinus sp. IW2-2015
CCCAGAGCCGACGAGGTAAAAAAAAAAATCTGTTGATGTGCCCTTAAGCAAGACACTTAATCCTAACTGCTCTGGATTACAGGTCGACCGATTAACTCGGAATGGCCGATTAATTAGGGCCGATTTCAAGTTTTCATAACAATCGGAAATTTGTATTTTTGGACACCGATTTGGCCTATTTTTATTTTTTTTGTTAGACCTTTATTTAAGTAGGCAAGTCAGTTAAAAACACATTCTTATTTTCAATGATGGCCTAGGAACGGTGGGTTAACTGCCTTGTTCGGGGGCAGACAGACAGATTTTTACCATGTCAGCTCGGGGATTCAATCTTGCAACCTTACAGTTAACTAGTCCAAACCTCTAACCACCTGCTTTACATTGCACTCCACGAGGAGCCTGCCTGTTACGCGAATGCAGTAAGAAGCCAAGGTAAGTTGCTAGCTAGCATTAAACGTATCTTATAAAAAACAATCAATCAATCATAATCACTAGTTAACTACACATGGTTGATGATATTACTAGTTTATCTAGCGTGTCCTGCGTTGCATACAATCGATGCGGTGCGCATTCGCGAAAAAGGACTATCGTTGCTCCAACGTGTACCTAACCATAAACATCAATGGCTTTCTTAAAATCAATACACAAATATATATTTTTAAACCTGCATATTTAGTTAATATTGCCTGCTAACATGAATTTCTTTTAACTAGGGAAATGGTGTCACTTCTCTTGCAACAGAGTCAGGGTATATGCAGCAGTTTGGGCCACCTGACTCGTTGCGAACTGTGTGAAACCTATTTCTTCCTAACAAAGACAGCCAACTTCGCCAAACGGGGGATGATTTAACAAAAGCGCATTTGCGAAAAAAGCACAATCGTTGCACGACTGTACCTAACCATTAACATCAATGCCTTAAAATCAATGCACAGAAGTATATATTTTTTTAAACCTGCATATTTAGCTAAAAGAAATCCAGGTTAGCAGGCAATATTAACCAGGTGAAATTGTGTCACTTCTCTTGCGTTCATTGCACGCAGAGTGAGGGTATATACAACAGTTTGGGCAGCCTGGCTCGTTGAGAACTAATTTGCCAGAATTTTACGTAATTATGACATAACATTGAAGGTTGTGCAATGTAACAGGAATATTTAGACTTATGGATGCCACTCGTTAGATAAAATACGGAACGGTTCCGTATTTCACTGAAAGAATAAACGTTTTGTTTTCGAGAAGGTAGTTTCCGGATTCAACCATATTAATGACCTATGGCTCGTATTTCTGTGTGTTATGTTATAATTAAGTCTATGATTTGATAGAGCAGTCTGACAGTGATGGTAGGCGTTTTGTCGTGCGTTTTGCCAGCAGCTCTTAAATAATGTTTTTGCATTATTTAAACCAAATTGAAC
>NW_019955431.1:0-1406 GCF_002910315.2 Salvelinus sp. IW2-2015
ATGTAGTTGTAGTCCTGAACTAGACCAAGACATCCCCCATGTAGTTGTAGTCCTGAACTAGACCAAGACATCCCCCATGTAGTTGTAGTCCTGAATTAGACCAAGACATCCCCCATGTAGTTGTAGCCTTGAACTAGACCAAGACATGGTCAGCTTTACCTATTAATTTGGGAATGGGACTTTCTCTCTGTCTTTTTTTTAGACCGGTTACTCTCCGTTAGTCATCCCCTCCGCTAACATTGTTGGGGCGAGCACCAGTTCATGCTTTTTAGTAGTCCTGAACCAGCTCAAAATCCATCTAGTCAAGGGCTTGATAATTAGTGGACTAGTTGAATCAGGTGTGCTATTTCTGGAACAGTTCAAATACATGAGGTTCCCCTAGTAGAGGTTAGAAACCACTGTAGGATATACTAGCCAGCTAGATCTAGTCAGGGTTTAATCAAGCTAGCCAGCTTAAGTTAGCCAGCTTCAGTTAGCCAGCTAGATCTTCTCAGGGTTTTATCAAGCTAGCCAGCTTCAGTTAGCCAGCGTCAGTTAGCCAGCTAGATCTAGTCAGGGTTTTATCAAGCTAGCCAGCTTCAGTTAGCCACCTTCAGTTTGCCAGCGTCAGTTAGCCAGCTAGATCTAGTCAGGGTTTAATCAAGCTAGCCAGCTTCAGTTAGCCAGCTTCAGTTAGCCAGCTTCAGTTAGCCAGCTTCAGTTAGCCAGCTAGATCTAGTCAGGGTTTTATCAAGCTAACCAGCTCCAGTTAGCCAGCTTTAGTTAGCTCCACATTGACATGATTAGTTGACAGTAGGTGAGGGCGGGAGGTCCTTTTATAAACACGGACTAACTTCCTTGACAACAGCTCTGCTCAACAGCTCTGCTCTGGTCCGCGAAGTGCAAGGAGTATGAATGCCCTGTCTTCTGCAGAGGCCGTATCGCTATAAATGCTGTACGTCATTACGTCCAGCTGTTTTTATCGACATAAGATAGTTAAATGGAAACACACTGTGGCAGGCAATTGTCGCATCTACTTTCTATGCAAACTTAGTAAATGTCAACAACAAAAAATCACCGGACGAGTTAATGGAACGTAGCTACTGTTGTCTTTAGTAGAGTTGGGAATTAGTTGGTGACTGGAGCACTTGAATGTCGGGAGAGCCATAGGAAATCCCAGATGTCCTGCGCAGACAGGTGAGTTAGCCTATTCTTTGTTTGCGGCAGCAGCTGTAGCCTAATCCGATTGCTAGAATGTTACTTGCTACTATAGTTTGTTTTAACTCTTTTATTAAACAAAACAATAAAAAAGGGGTCCCTGAAAACATAGCCATTTGAGAAGCTAACAGTCGACAGGTCTACTAGCTGTTTGAGAAGCTAACAGTCGACAGGTCTACTAGCTGTTTGAGAAGCTAACAGTCGACAGG
>NW_019955432.1:0-1406 GCF_002910315.2 Salvelinus sp. IW2-2015
CTTTGAAAGATATATGAATAAAAAAATAAAATGTATGACATTTAGTAACATTTGAAATCTTAGTATAAATGTTACTAGCATCACATAATCACAAACCACCACACATGTTCAGACTCACCTCAGCTGTGAGATGTAGGACAGACACTGAAGGAAACTCCTCACTTCACTCTCTTCATCTGACCAGCCCTTCAGCTCTACTGGTTTCTTCTCTGGTTGGAGTTTCAGCACTTCTAGGAGGAGGGAGGCCTTTCTCTCTGAGAGGTCTATGAACCAGACTGCAGGAGCTGACTGGTAAACTGGCTGTAATGCTGGAAGGACACTCCTGCCTGTTTGAGTCTCATAGTCCTTCACATGTGAGTACAGATCCAGCAGGAAATTACATTGATATTCCTTATTATTGTCACCATCATCATCATCATCACAGAAGGGGAAGGTGCTGTAAGTACACACTGATGATACCAGCTTCAGTGTCTTCTCTCCTGTCTGCTCATCCCACTCTGCTGCTTGAGACAGGAGATCCACCAGGAACTTGATCCCCTTTGAGGGATCAGACCTCCATGGATAGAAACTGCAACAAGGACAGTAACAGCTGATTCAGACATGGATGAACACATGAAACCAGTCATAGTTAAAGATATATGAAGTAGTTATACATTTACATAATGTGATTTGGTTATATGTTAACTTCTTGTCGATAGGGGGAGCTGTTAGCACTTTGTAATTATGACGTTCCCAAATTAAACTGCCTCGTACTCAATTCTTGCTCATACATTGGATAGAAAACACTCTCTAGTTTCTAAAATCGTTTGAATTATGTCTGTGAGTGAAACAGAACTGGACTTAGAGCAATTTTCCTATGAGGATTTGAAAATGCTGAAATCTGCTCGCTGTTCCCAGAACAGTTTATTAATTTGCCTGTCCTCTATTGGTTGAGATGCACTGCATACGCCTTCCCCTGGGTGTCAGCGAATAGAGGGACTTAAAATGGAGTCTCTAGGGAGATCTTAAAGTTTATAAATTGCTTGGAAACGAGGTGTCCACTCTTTTGACTCTTCGCTCTGACGCATGAAGGACCTTGGCATGTCGTGCTAGAAGCTCCTGTTTTAGCTCTTAGWTATATCCGGCTCTGTTTTTATTCGATTTTAAAAACATCATAATTGTTGTTAAATTTAAACCAATTTATACCAGTTATATCAGTGTATTAGCATTTTTCGCTGGATTCTCTTTGTCATACCTTCACGAGTGTACACTGCTCCAGTGCGCTACCCAGCTGTTCCCAGAGCACACTGTCTGTCTTGTCTTATATCAACAGGCCCAGCCGTACGAGCTCCATATACTTGTCTCAGGTATCAACACTCTGCTATTTCTTCTACTGCGATCGATCAAAGTAGACACATGTCTCCACT
>NW_019955433.1:0-1405 GCF_002910315.2 Salvelinus sp. IW2-2015
CGTCACAGTGACCCTGTTTGACACTTTGCAAGGATGGAATAGTAATGTAAATATTACGCTAAATATGCGTAATGCAATGGCTGTACAATTCCTTGTTATACCACCTGTCTTAAACCCTCTCATATATGGACTTAACCTCAAGCAGATTCGAAGGGCAGTTTTTAGAAAGTGTAATGCACATAAAATCATTGATATGAAACGTTAGTTACATGATCTTACACAACAGGGAGACTTCCTGATATCAGAAGTCAATAAAAATAAAGGAGGTCTGGGGTCCTCCTACATTTTTTGGGATATCTAATGCTAATTTCCTGCATTTCTACTAATGCTGTACCCGTCTAACAAAAATGTTGCTCGACCAAGCATAGTCTTTTCTTTCGACCAATTGATTTGTCAACATTTTAAACATGTATTTTCCCATATATGGACATATCCTATGTAGCTATGCATCTTACCATTTCTACCAATCTGCGTGTCAGTTGTGATTTTGAATTTGCACATTTTCGTGGAACATTTTCATTTAATTTTTAATACTCTTTGTATTTCAAAAGAATTCTCTGTGGTTAATCTACATTCTACAATCGTAATTTACATGAAAATGACACAGATCTAAAAGTAACTTTTATTGCCACTGCCAACTATGTAAAAATAGTCTACATCAATCCAACACATAAAAACATTGCAGCCAGAAGGCAGAAAATATCCTATAAATCACATTGGCTATGCATGACCTGTCTTCAACGAACTCTAAACATTGTATCATCTATCAACTGGGTCAGGTAGTTTATGACGTTTCCACTGGATCGGAGCATTACATTTTTCCATTTCATGCCAAGTGATTATCGAAAGGGAGAGAGCTGGAATTATTGTTAAAATACTTTGAAGTACTATTGTCATTCTTAACTGATTCTATAAACAGACTTTGTTTACTTGCTGTTTGAGGTGAAGAAAAAATACTTTGAGAAGCTAAACAGCTCATTAGTGGTGGTGAGTTAAGACAATCATAAATAGTATCAGACATCACCAAATGGGCATATTTATAGGCCTACATTTGCCCGAAGCCCAGGTAGATTGGTCCTACTTCTATATCTGTAATCAGGTGCACGTCCTCAACCACAATTTACAGAAGTGTTTCAAACAAAAAACAATGAATAAATTGACTAAACTCATAAATGGAATGAAACAAACAAAAACTGGTTTCTCACAAGTGTAACATAGGTTGTGAGTTTTGTAAAACACATGTCCACTTTGTGAGACCATATGCTGACACATGCACATTTGTGGCCTGCTGGAGGTCATTTTGCAGGGCTCTGGCAGTGCACCTCCTTGCACAAAGGCGGAGGTAGCGGTCCTGCTGCTGGGTTGTTGCCCTCCTACGGCCTCCTCCACGTCTCCTGATGTACTG
>NW_019955434.1:0-1405 GCF_002910315.2 Salvelinus sp. IW2-2015
GAGAGAAAACAGTGAGTCTTTCAACTATTTTTACTTACTTTATACTCAGACACCTCTGGCGTGTAGTTCTCTGTCAGCTCCAGCAGCTGTGAACACACACACACACACGACAGAGTGATAATGAGTTACATGGAGGTCGTGTAGCACCTTAGCAACACACAACTCTACAGTCATCTCTCACTGTTCTATTTTAATTAGAGGTTTTATTCACATGGAAAATGGAGGGACTTTCAGTGGCAAGAAAAAGTATGAACCTTTTGGAAAGACCTGGATTTCTGCATAAATTGGTCATCAAATTTGATCTGATCTTCATCCAAGTCACAACAACAGACAAACACAGTCTGCTTAAACTAATAACACACAGATTATTGTACTTTTCTTGTCTATATTGAATACATCATTTAAACATTCACAATGTAGGCTGGAAAAGTATATAAACCCCGAGGCTAATGACTGCTCTACAAGCTATTTGGAGTCAGGAGTCAGCTAACCTGGAGTCCAATCAATGAGACAAGATTGGAGATGTTGGTTAGAGCTGCCGTGCCCTTTAAAAAACACACAATTTGAGTTTGCTATTCACAAGAAGCATTGCCTGATGTGAACATGCCTCGAACAAAATAGATCTCAGAAGACCCCAGATTAAAAAATTGTTGACCTGCATAAAGCTGGAAAGGGTTACAAAAGTATCTCTAAAAGCCTTGATGTTCATCAGTCCACGGTAAGACAAATTGTCTATAAATGGAGAAAGTTCAGCACTGTTGCTACTCTCCCTAGGAGTGGCCGTCCTGCAAAGATGACTGCAAGCGCACAGTGCAGAATGCTCAATGAGGTTCAGAAGAATCCTAAAGTGTCAGCTAAATCTCTGGAACATGCTAACATCTCTGTTGACGAGTCTACGATACGTAAAACACTAAACAAGAATTGTGTTCATGGGAGGACACCACGGAAGAATCCACTGCTGTCCAAAAAAAACATTGCTGCACATCTGAAGTTCGCAAAAGTCCCCCTGGATGTTCCACAGCGCTACGGACAAAATATTCTGTGGACAGATGAAACTAAGGTTGAGTTGTTTGGAAGGAAGGAACAGACAACACTATGTGTGGAGAAAAAAGGCACAGCACACCAACATCAAAACCTCATCCCAACTGTAAAGTATGGTGGAGGGAGCATCATGGTTTGGGGCTGCTTTGCAGCATCAGGGACTAGACAGCTTGCTATCATCAACGGAAAAATTAATTCCCAATTTAGCAAGACATTTTGCAGGAGAATGTTAGGCTATCTGTACGCCAATTGAAGCTCAACAGAAGTTGGGTGATGAAACAGGACAACGACCCAAAACACAGAAGTAAATCGACAACAGAATGGCTTCAACAGAAGAAAATACACCTTCTGGAACGGCCCAGTC
>NW_019955435.1:0-1405 GCF_002910315.2 Salvelinus sp. IW2-2015
TAACTAGTTAGCAGTGTTATGGCTTTGGAGTAGAAGCTGTTCAGGGTACTGTTGGTTCCAGACTTGGTGCTTCGGTACCACTTGCTGTGCGGTAGAGGACAGAACAGCATATGACTTGGGTGGTCGGAGACTGACAATTTTTAGGGCCTTCCTCTGACACCACCTGGTATAGAGGTCCTGGATGGCTGGGAGCTCGACCCCAGTGATGTACAGGGCTGTACGCACTACCCTCTGTAGAGCCTTGCGGCCGGATGCCAAGCAGTTGCCATACCGAGCGGTGATGCAGCCAGTCAAGATGCTCTCAATGGTGCAGCTGTTTAACTTTTTGAGGATCTGAGGAACCATGCCAAATCTTCTCAGCCTCCTGAGGGGGAAGAGGTGTTGTCGTGCCCCCCCCACGACTGTGTTGGTGTGTGTGGACCATGATAGATCCGTAGTGATGTGGACACAGAGGAACCCCCGTCCATGTGAATGGGGGGCGTGCTCGGCCCTCCGTTTCCTGTAGTCCACRATYAGCTCCTTGGTCTTACTSAYGTTGAGGGAGARGTTGTTRTYCTGGCACCACACTGCTAAGTCTCTGACCGCCTCCCTATAGGCTGTCTGATCGTAGTCTGTGATCAGGCCTACCAATGTTGTGTCGTTGGCAAACTCACCMACTGGGACGGCCCGYCAGGAAGTCCAGGATCCAGTRTTCGGTCCCAGGGTTCTTAGCTTAGTGATGAGCTTGGAGGGCACTATGGTGTTGAACGSTGAGCTGTAGTCAATGAACAGCACTATCACATAGGTGTTCATCTTGTCCAGGTGGGAAAGGGCAGTGTGGAGTGCAATAGAGATTGTGTCATCTGTGGATCTGTTGGGGCGGTATGCGAATTGGAGTGGKTCCAGGGTGTCTGGGATGATGGTGTTGATGTGAGCCATGACCAGCCTTTCAAAGCATTTCATGGMTACAGATGTGAGTCCTWTKGGGCGATAGTCATTTATACAGGTTACTATGGTGTTCTTGGGCACAGGGACTATGGTGGTCTTCTTGAAACATGTAGGTATTACAGACTGGGTCAAGGAGCGGTTGAAAATGTCAGTGAAGACACTTGTCAGCTCTGAGTATGCATTCTGGTAATCCGTCTGGCCCTGCGGCCTTGAGTGTTAATTAACCTGTTTAAGGTCTTACYCACATCGGCTAGGGCTCTCATGCATGGTTCAGTGTTGCTTGCCTCTATACACTTATTACTGAAGCCAGTGACTGATGTGGTAAACTCCTACTGGAACACATTCCAGTCTGCGCTAGCRAAACAGGCCTGTAGCTTAGAATCCGCTTCATCGGAACAACTTCCGTATTGAGCGCGTCACTGGTACTTCCTGTTTGAGTTTTTGCTTGTAAGCAAGAATCAGGAGGATAGAGTTATGG
>NW_019955436.1:0-1405 GCF_002910315.2 Salvelinus sp. IW2-2015
GATTAGAAACATTGTTTGACTTGTTTGGACGAAGTTTACCGGTAGCTTTTTGGATTCCTTTGTATGCATGTTGAAGAAGTGGATTACTGAAATCAATGGCACCAACTAAACTGACTTTCTGGATATGAAGAAGGACTTTATCGAACATTCATTGTGTAGCTGAGACCTTTGGGATTGCAAAAGGAGGAAGATCTCCCAAAAGTAAGTGATTTATTTAATCGCTATTTGTGATTTTTGTGAAGCCGGTGCTGATGAAAAAGTATTTTGATGTGGGGCGCTATCCTCAGATAATCGCATGGTATGCTTTCGCCGTAAAGCCTTTTTGAAATCTGACAACGCGGTTGGATAACAAAAAGTTAAGCTTTTAAACGATATAAGACAGTTGTATGTTCATGAATGTTTAATATTACAATTGTGTCATTTGAATTTGGCGCGCTCCAGCTTCACTGGATGTTGTCGATTTTGATCCCGCTAGCGGGATCCGATCCCTAAGTTAAGCATCTGTTGTAGAACAGTGATTCAAATATTTTTTCTGAATATTGACAAAAAAATATTGACTCCATCAGTGACAGAGTTGACAAGCCACTGACGGAGTTGACAACCGATACTCTAACAGACATTTTTGCCGCTATAAATAAAAGTTAAAATACAAACATTTGTTAAATATGGAAAATCATTAATTTGAAAATCCCCAATAAAAACAACCATTCTATCAGAACTTTCAGCACTCTAATGGAGTTGACTTCAGACAAAAATGCATGTTTTATGGAGATAACAAAATGGCATTTAAGTGGTATACACAGTAGCAATTTCATTTTTCCTCAGTTGCTTTATTACGCGAACATGCTGACCACACCCCCTGCGTCGCTTGTGCAAGCATTGCAAAATAAATGTACACTTACAGTTGAAGAACATTTACATACACCTTAGCCAAATACATTTAAACTCAGTTTTTCACAATTCCTGACATTTAATCCTAGTAAAAATGTCCTGTCTTAAATCAGTTAGGATAACCACTTTATTTAAGAATGTGAAGTGTCAGAATAACATGAGAGAGAATTTTTTATTTCAGTTTTAATTTCTTTCATCACATTCCCAGTGGGTCAGAAGTTTACATACACTCAATTAGTATTTGGTAGCATTGCCTTTAAATTATTTAACTTGGGTCAAACGTTTCGGGTAGCCTTCCACAAGCTTCTCACAATAAGTTGGGTGAATTTTGGCCCATTCCTCCTGACAGAGCTGGTGTAACTGAGTGAGGTTTGTAGGCCTCCTTGCTCGCACACGCTTTTTCAGTTCTACCTACAATTTTTCTATAGGATTGTGGTCAGGGCTTTGTGATGGCCACTCCAATACCTTGACTTTGTTGTCCTTTGGCCATTTTGCCACAACTTTGGAAGTATGC
>NW_019955437.1:0-1404 GCF_002910315.2 Salvelinus sp. IW2-2015
CTGCCTAAAATGATTCAGAGAGGTTTGAAATAGCTGAACTGTGGTTAGTGTGGTAATACTGAATGCTGGTATTTTGATGTGGAGAGGGCAGTGTGTGGAAAGGTTGCTACATGCTAGGCATTCCTAAAGAAAGATGTGTAGTAGGAAGCAAGAGTCAAATGTACAGGAAATGTGTGGATTACAATTTCCATAGAAATGCTGTGTAATTGTTACTACCGTGGATTAGCCACACTAAGACATTGTTTTCAGAACATGTATTCTGCAGTGAGGGCACAATAATGATTTCAAAAGTATCATATCTAGGCCCGTTGAATTTGAGTCGTCAACTTAGATATTTTTTCCTGAGCTTAAGAACTAGTAGGTTACAATTACAACTAGTAGGTTACAATATGTTGTGATTTGGGCACATTATTTCATATTTATTCTCTTCTACCGGCTACGGCGGGGATATGACAGGGTTATGATCAGTGGTGTAAACCAGAGTAAAAGTACTACTTAAGTAGTATTTTGGTGTATCTGTACTTTAATTTACTATTTATATTTTTTGAATACTTTTAATTTTACTTAGCTACAGTCCTAAAGAAAATAATGTACTTTTTACTTTACACATTTTTCCTGAAGTTACAAGTTTGATAACTTTTTCCACCGCTGGTTATGATTGCCGCATTCAAAACAACTGGGAACTCGGAAATCTCCAACTTCAGTGCGTTCAAGGCAACTGGGAACTCTGGGGGAAAAAACGAGCTCCAACTGGATTTTTTTTTCTCGTGATTACAGCCTTCTCTCATCGCTGCAACTCCCCAATGGGTTCGGGAGAGGCAAAGGTCGGGTCATGCTTCCTCGAAAACATGACCCGCCAAAGCCACGCTTCTTAACTTCTTGACGCTAGGGGTCAGATTTTTTATTTATTTTTAAATAACGTTCCCAAGGTAAACGGACTATTTCTCAGGTCCAGATCGTAGAATATGCATACAATTTACAGATTAAGATAAACACTCCAAAGCTTCCAAAAATGTCAAAATATTGAAAACTGATTTTGCAGGCGAAAACCTGAGGAAATCTAACCCAGAAGTGATTTTTTTATTTTTTTTTATCTGTGTTTCATTTCCCGTTTTTCTTAAATTTAAAGGGGTATCAACCAGATTCCTTTTCCAATGGCTTCCTCAGGCTGTGACCAGGCTTTAGACATAGTTTCAGGCTTTTATTTTGAAAAATTAGTGAGATTTTTCAAAACTAGTCAGGTGTCCTTTGATTAGTTCCTGCGTGCGAGAGGGGAGCTCTCCATTTTCTTTCTCTCTTTTATTGAATAGGTTACGGTCCGGTTGAAAAATTATCGATTATGTATATTAAAAACAACCTGAGGATTGATTATAAAAACATTTTACATGTTTCTACGAACATTAC
>NW_019955438.1:0-2503 GCF_002910315.2 Salvelinus sp. IW2-2015
TGGGTTGATGTTGATGTTGGAGTGTGTCTCTGGCTATCTGTTTAAGAGTCTGAGTGTTGGAGTGTGTCTCCTGCTATCTGTTAATGATATCAGTGTTTTGGGTGTCGTTCTGGGTATCTGTTAATGATGTCTGAGTGTTGGAGCTGTCCCTGTGCTATTCTGTTAAGATGTCTGAGTGTTGGAGTGTGTCTCTGTCTATCTGTTAATGATGATCTGAGTAGTTGGAGTGTGTACCTGGTATCTGGTTAATGTGAGTCTGAGTGTTGGAGTGTGTCTCTTGTCTATCTGTTAATTGATGTCTGAGTGTTTGGAGTGTGTCCCTGGCTATCTGTTAATGATGTCTGAGTGTTGGAGTGTGTCCCTGGCTATCTGTTAATGATGTCTGAGTGTTGGAGTGTGTCCCTGGCTATCCATCAATAAAAAAACAAGAACATTTTGCGGTCTGGTTTGCTTACTATAAGGAATTTGTAATGATTTATATTTTTACTTTTACTTTTGATACTTAAGCATACTTTAGCAATTACATTGACTTTTGATACTTCATTATATTTAAAACAAAATACTTTCAGACTTTTACTTAAGTAGTATTTTAATGAATGACTTTCACTTTTACTTGAGTCATTTTCTATTAAGGTATTTTTACTTTTACTCAAGTACGACAATTTGGTACTTTTTCCACCACTGTGTGTGTGTTGCGTCCTTCAGATCAGGTGGCTAGATTATCTCCTGGCCGGCTAGCGTTTCTTTCCCCTGCATTCTCATGTGCCATATGAGAATGTAGGGGTGAAAACACGTCASACACAATCAGGAAGCTAGGCTACCGAATTCAACAACATGTACCATGAGAAATAGGAGAGGTCAAATCTCACTGACTTCTGCTGCTTTGGCGTAGAGAGCGAATTAGTGTAGTGGTGTATGATATTTTGATATCCGTTCCACGTAGCTAGCAGCTAAGTATGCGTGTCATGACAGAGCTGAAGGTACCCTTTAAGAGGTCACAGGTTCGACCAATGGGTGGATGCCCTCACAAGGTCAGCCAATGAGAATGCGTCAACAGAGGTTAGAGGTCAGATAGATGTTGTTTATTTGCTTGTGTGGTCGWAGCGATGCTATGTCATTCATTATGTGTCTGTCTGTGTCTGTGGTTGTGGAATAGATAAGTCTCTCTCTCTGTCTGTATGTAGCTGCATGGGGCCGCGCCCTGCCTGCCTGCACTAGGCTACACCAGGCTAATTGCTGCTGTGCCATTGTCTTTAAGGCCTCAGCTTGTGGCTCCACCACTAACTSGTGCAGCAACGAGAGGCACATGGATGCACATTGGCAGATCCCTTCATGTGGCAGCAGTATGCTTTGTTTCTGATTACTAGACATCATTTTGTTTTTTTCTTTCTCTCAACATTTTTNGTGCAGCAACGAGAGGCACATGGATGCACATTGGCAGATCCCTTCATGTGGCAGCAGTATGCTTTGTTTCTGATTACTAGACATCATTTTGTTTTTTRRTTRRRRRKAKKWTTTTTKTTTTTTCATTCTGGCTTTCTCRTTGCTCTGCATGGGTTTGTTGGTTGCTAGTTTTCCACAGGCTGTGATGTGTTCTAATGTTAAAAGGGAGTGTGGGTTTTCCTTCAGTGGTGCCCACATTCCCCAAACCACAGAACCCTCCTATACAGAACCCTTGTTGCCTCAGCCTCTGTTTGCCCTCATTGTGTGTGARCTCTATTCAGGGTGCGCACATAGCTTCCAATCATACACATATACAGTATGGGTTGAATCCCRGAGATTAGAAAGGCACTAAAGAAAATAATTGAGGGTAAATATGATTGGCATGTTTAATGAACAGAATGTTATAAGGCTTTCTATTTTTATAGTTAGTGTTTGGATATGTGTGGTTAGGTTAGAATTATTATCTAACCCGTCTGCTCCTATTTGATGGGCCTCAGCTCTATTTCCCCAGCCAAACCTATGAGGACTCTTGTCTAGACATTCCTTACTTTAATGCGTAAAATGTTTCTGGCAGCCGCTTGCGTAAAGTCCAGTGCCATCACCCTGCATCCTCTCTKCTRCTCTCCCTCCTCCTCCCTCWCCACCTSCCATACAAATCTCAGACACAGTTTGGAGAGGGAACACTTGAATCCTTGACCCCATGTCATTTTGACCCCGACCGACTGAGCGGTGGTGGAGTGCGGTAATCTGACCAGCGCACTCCGCTTCAGATATGATGCCCCCGAAAGTCCCCTCTGTTGTGCTATTATCAGTTGAGTGTTATTACCCCTCTTTGCACAGGAAAATATGCCTTGATTTCCATCGACCAGGACCGAATCAATGCTTTWAAAAATCTTAGACACCTTTTACTTAAGAGKAAAAGCATGCATTTTCTGTTTTGACATGGTTCTATTGATTTGGGCAGGCGGGGAGTGGGGGGGGGGCCTGTGTGACCTCTCTTCCTCTCTTCCTCCAATATCTCTCTATCTCTATCTCCCTCTTTAGCTGCCTCTCTCTCTCT
>NW_019955439.1:0-1403 GCF_002910315.2 Salvelinus sp. IW2-2015
GGAGGTAGCCTAGTGGTTAGAGTGTTGGACAAGTAACCGAAAGGTTGCAAGATCAAATCCCTGAGCTGACAAGGTAAAAGTCTGTCGTTCTGTTCCTTGGCCGTCATTGAAAATAAGAATTTGTTCTTGACTGACTTMCCTAGTTAAATAAATTAACTGACAACTGATATCAGTTATTAACTAACAACAACTATCAGATGTCAATTAACAACTACTTTCAACTCTCAGATAACAACTACTGTCAACACTCAGATATCAGTTTGGTATGGTAGGTTAGGGACAGTAATGGTGGTTTGGTAGGGTTAGGGGTTACTTATGGTGGTTTCGCAGTGGAATGTTCAGCAGACTACTTTGGTGTATGACTTGAGGTAGAATTCAGGGTTGGACCGACAGAATGGATCTCAGGGGATATTAGTAATATTGTATATGGGATAAGACAGACATGATAGATATCAGTTGAATTTAGTAATATGGTATCCGGGGTTGGACAAACAGAATGGATGTCAGTGGATATAAAAAATATAGAATACAGGGTCGGACAGAAAGGATGGGTCTCAGTGGATACAGTGCATAATATGGTATCCAGGGTCAGACAGACGGGATTGAACTCCTCGGTCGGACAGACAGGATGGATATAAGTCCATATTAGTACTATGGTATACGGGGTTGGACATACAGGATGGATCTCTGTAGATATTATTAATGTGGTATGCCAGGTTGGACAGACACGATAGCTCTCCCGTGTCGGAATGAAAGGATGGACATCATTATATTTTTGTAATGTGTTATCGGGGGTCGGACAGACAGGATTGATCTTAGTGGATTTACTTAATATGATATTTGGGGTCGGACAGACAGGATGACTCTCAATAGATATTATTAATATTGCATGCCGGGTCAGACAGATGTGATGGATCTCCCGGGTTGGGCAGATTGGACGGATCTTAGAGGAATTTAATAATATGGTATTCCGGGTCGGACAGACAGGATGGATATTAGTAAAATTGTATCCAGGGTCGGCGAGACAATATGGATATAAGTTGATTTTATTAATATGGTATTTAATGTCAGACACACATTATGGGTCTCAGTGGATGCTAGTAATATGGTTTCCGGGGTCTGATAGACAGGACGGATCTCCTGGGAAGGACAAACTTGATGAATCTCCCGGGTATTTGACTAAACACGGGAAACCTCACCCGGCTCGGACACAGAAAGGATTGACAYATTGATAGCTCTTTCTCGATTCTGTGGGTGGTGGTGCATGGCCGTTCTTAGTTGGTGGAGCGATTTGTCTGGTTAATTCCGATAACGAACGAGACTCCGGCATGCTAACTAGTTATGCGGCCCCGAGTGGTCGGCATCCAACTTCTTAGAGGGACAAGTGGCGTTCAGCCACACGA
>NW_019955440.1:0-1403 GCF_002910315.2 Salvelinus sp. IW2-2015
TGAGGTGATTACCTCAAGCTCTAAATCCTCAGATGTAGTAATCACACCTGTGGGGAGAGGGGCATTCTTCTTACCAAACCACATGACCTTTGTTTTGGAGGTGTTCAGAACAAGGTTAAGGGTAGAGAAAGCTTGTTGGACACTAAGAAAGCTTTGTTCTTGAGCATTTAACACAAAATGTGGGGAGAGGCCAGCTGGATACAAGACTGTATCATCTTCATATAAATGGATGAGAGAGCTTCCTACTGCCTGAGCTATGTTGTTGATGTAAATTGGGAAGAGCGTGGGGCCTAGGATCGAGCCTTGGGGTACTCTCTTGGTGACAGGCAGTGGCTGAGACAGCAGGTAGTTAGCAAACCAGGCCAAAGACCCCTCAGACACCAATACTCCTTAGTCGGCCCATGTCTACCGTATCAAAAGCTTTGACCAATTCAATAAAAATAACAGCACAACATTACTTAGAATCAATGGCAATGGTAACATCATTGAGGACCTTTAAGGTTGCAGTGACACATCCATAACCTGAGCGGAAACCAGATTGCATACCAAAGAGAATACTATAGACATCAAGAAAGCCAGTCAGTTGATTATTGACAAGTTATTCCAACACTTATGATAAACAGGGCAAAATAGAAATAGGCCTATAACAGTTAGGATCAGCTTGATCTCGCCGTTTAAATAAAGGACGAACCGTGACTGCCTTCAAAACAATGGGAATCTGCCCAGAAAGGAGAGACTGGTTAAAAAGGTCGGAGATAGGCTTGGCGATGATAGGGGCAGCAACCTTAAAGAAGAAAGGGTCTAAACCATCTGACTCAGTGACTGCCTGCAGAGAGAAACTTTGTAGCGGGGCAGGGAAAAAAGAGGGTGAAGCATCGGGGATAGTTGTATTAGAACGGGTGGGAGATGAGGAAATKTTGGACGGGCAAGGATGCATGGCTGAGTCAAATAGGAATCCTGACTTAATGAAGTGGTGATTAAAGAGCTCAGCCATGTGCTTATTGTCAGTAACAACCAYATCATTAACATTAAGGAGGAGGGTTTATTCTCCAGGTCTWYAACTGTTTTCCAGAASTTATTGGGGTTAGACYCACAGAGAGAGAACTGCTCCTTAAAGTAATTMACTTTGGCTTTCCGGATAGCCTGAGTGCACTTATTTCTCATTTGCCTGAACGAGAGTCARTCAGCCTGAGTATGCGTGTGCCAAGCCTTTCGCCAGTCAAATGCAATTCTTGAGGTGGAGTAACTCTGCAAGATCATGGTCAAGYCAGGGGCTGAACCTGTTTTTAATTCTCATTTTCTTTATGGGGCATGTTTGTTAACAATACCATTGAAAATATAAAAAAGAAGGTACAACCGTCTACGACAGAGGGGGATCAAGCTGATTCTATACCATTTTACAG
>NW_019955441.1:0-1402 GCF_002910315.2 Salvelinus sp. IW2-2015
AGTGTTGTACGAGATCTTCAGTTTCTCTGCAATTTCTCATATGGAATAGCCTTCATTTCTCAGAACAAGAATAAACTGACGAGTTTCAGAAGAAAATTCTTTGTTTCTGGCCATTTTGAGCCTGTAATCGAACCCACAAATGCTGATGCTCCAGATACTCAACTAGTCTAAAGAAGACCAGTTTTAATGCTTTTTTAATCAGGACAACCGTTTTCAGCTGTGCTAACATAATTGCAAAAGGCTTTTCTAATGGTCAATTAGCCTTTTAAAATGATAAACTTGGATTAGCTAACACAATGTGCCATTGGAACACAGGAGTGATGGTTGCTAATAATGGGCCTCTGTACATTTATGTAGATTCCTTAAAAAAGTAAAAAGAAGTTGGAAGTTTACATACGCTTAGATTGGGGTCTTTAAAACTCATTTTTCAACCACTCCACAAGTTTCTTGTTAACAAACTATAGTTTTGGCAAGTCGGTTAGGACATCGACTATGTGCATGACACAAGTAATTTTTCCAACAATTGTTTACAGACAGATTATTTMACTTGTAAATTCACTGTATCACAATTCCAGTGGGTCAGAAGTTTACATACACTAAGTTGACTGTGCCTTTAAACAGCTTGGAAAATTCCAGAAATTATGTCATGGCTTTAGAAGCTTCTGTTAGGCTAATTGACATCATTTGAGTCAAWTGGAGGTGTACCTGTGGATGTATTTCAAGGCCTGCCTTCAAACTCAGTGCCTCTTTCCTTGACATCATGAGGAAATCAAAAGAAATCAGCCAAGACCTCAGAAAATAAATTGTAGACACAAGTCTGGTTCATCCTTGGGAGCAATTTCCAAACGCCTGAAGGTACCACATTCATCTGTACAAACAATAGTCCGCAAGTATGAACACCATGGGACCACACAGCCGTCATACCGCTCAGGAAGGAGACACGTTCTGTCTCCTAGAGATGAACGTACTTTGGTGCGAAAAGTGCAAATCAATACCAGAACAACAGCAAAGGACCTTGTGAAGATGCTGGAGGATACAGGTACAAAGGTATATATATCCACAGTAAAATGAGTCCTATATCGACATAACCTGGAAGGCCGCTCAGCAAGGAAGAAGCCACTGCTCCAAAACCACCATAAGAAAGCCAGACTACGGTTTGCAGCTGCACATGGGGACAATATCTTACTTTTTGGAGAAATGACCTCTAATCTGATGAAACAAAAATAGAACTGTTTGGCCATAATGACCATCGTTATGTTTGGAGGAAAAAGGGGGAGGCTTGCAAGCCGAAGAACACCATCCCAACCGTGAAGCACGTGGGTGGAAGCATCATGTTGTGGGGGTGCTTTGCTGCAGGAGGGACTGGTGCACTTCACAAAATAGATGGCATCATGAGGGAGGA
>NW_019955442.1:0-1402 GCF_002910315.2 Salvelinus sp. IW2-2015
ATACACTCTTCTGCTGCTTGTCAATATTTAACTAGTTTGTCAAGTTGGATTAAATCACCTGTTCAGGATCCCCTGTTTTCTGACGCCGCTCAGGGAGCGTGGCATTGTGTGTGTGTGTGTGTATGTGCTTGCTTGCGTGAGTGTGTGTGTGTGTCTTGTCCAGGCTGGTCACAAGAAAGAGCCGTYGATTTCGTTTGAAAAGGTCCTGAGGACATCGATTGTCAGGTTTGTGTGTGAGCAAGGACATCCAACACATCAACCGACTAGCCCTCCTGAAACCCCCAGACCCTCTCCTCTTATCTCTCAGCTCTCTGCCGCTCCATCTGTCTACTGAGCAGTGGCTTCTCCTGTGTGTTTACAGCAGCAGGAGGTTGAAATGAGCATCGTGAGGCGAGGAGAGCKGAGTGGCAGAGCAAGAGAGCCACGACCAATGTAAGGGCTCACTGACATTCGTCCCCGGAATATTTTCTCCTGGTCAGTCAGAACTACAGTCAGTCTCACAGTTAAGCAGTGCAAATGGAAAGGTACAAATAAAAACCTACTGACACTCACTGCAGCGCACAGAGAGAGTAGAGAGGAAGTCTCAGTCGAGCAATGACAATTCTGGTGGCCACATATATTTACAAATCAAATCAAATCAAAATGTATTTGTCACATACACATGGTTAGCAGATGTTAATGCGAGTGTAGCGAAATGCTTGTGCTTCTAGTTCCGACAATGCAGTAATAACCAACAAGTAATCTAACCTAACAATTCCACAATTCTACAGTAGCAATTTCTATGAATATGTGCATGTAGTGCTTTATGATACCTCATAAGGCATGATAAATGCACTTATAATTAGGGCCGGGATGATACCAGTATGCCAATATTTCTTCCTTGTCAAAATTAAAAACACGAAGCAGCCCAAACTCTTCCGTCTTTTAAAAACCCGCTGTATGTCAAATATTGTGAGCTATAGCTAGAAAAATAAATCAATGTGACTTTGTATGATGACATAATGTTGTCTGTTTACAATATTAGCTCTGTTTTCCTAAAGAAGTTAAATCCACTTTGTGTTTTGTTTCCTTCCCACGATACTAATGAATATCGCAATACTGGGATTATCGCAGTCCAACTTATAATGAGGTGAGGTTATTCACGTATCACCACAGTAAAATATACAGGTTTTTAAGTGTAGATAGTATCATTAGATCTAAGGACAATCAGAAGATGGCATAATTTGACATATTCACAAACTACATTGATTTCCTTCGGKTTGCAAAATGCAGGTCATTTCACAGATTTTCCAGAAATCCCAGTTGGAAGATTTCTGTATTTAGCAGGAGATCCAGGAATCCCCCCAACTGAGATTTCTGTATTTAGCAGGAGATCCAGGAATCCCCCCAACTGAGATTTCTG
>NW_019955443.1:0-1402 GCF_002910315.2 Salvelinus sp. IW2-2015
GTTTTGTCACCTTATCTCCAGAGCCCCTAAAGTAGTTTTCCTGTGTTTTGTCACCTTATCTCTAGAGCCCCTACAGTAGTTTTCCTGTGCTTTGTCACCTCTTTTTTGGATGTGCATCAGTTCTAGAGCTTTAACGTGTTTTTTTTTTCTATTTAACTCGGCAAGTCAGTTAAGAACATATTCTTACTGACAATGGCAATATCTCATTCCAGGTATTCCTTCTCTTACTCTGTCCATTAGAATAAATTATTGTTCAGAAATACTTACTTTATTTTTCAGTAGTGTTTTCTACTCTGTCGTCTCAAAATGGATCCTTTACAAAATAACACATTTACTTTCTGTTCTAACCTGATAATAGTGTTTTATTGGTATCTTCCACTAGATGGTAGTAAACACCTGCCGTAACTAGACATTCCAACAACAGTGACCATGTTTACATGCACAATATCCCGTTATTATTCGGGATACTTTGATGTATTATGTGTTTGAGTTGATGCATGTACACATCTTATCCCATGTTCTGTTGTTTCTGCTGTCTACTCAGGCTGTTTCACATGTCATATGTGTTGTGTGATGGTGTTCTCATCACATCTTATCCCATGTTCTGTTGTTTCTGCTGTCTGCTCAGGCTGTTTCACATATCATATGTGTTGTGTGATGATGTTTTCATCTGATTGTCAAAAATCACTTCTTAAAGTAGGCTACCTGTGTAGTTTGATCCACTGTAATAATGTATTTAACTGATACTCTGTACTGGACCGTGGAGCCTACTGGCTACTTTTACCCCTAATTTAGATACCTTTATGCTTATAATTTTCCAAATTTGGTAGGCCATTTTGTTGTCAACTATAGTTTGATACATGCAACTTCTCTTCTGCCATACATTGTTGCCCCAGAATACTAAATAAAGTAGTTCTCTCCAGAATAATGTTTTACATTGATAGACTAAATAAAGTAGTTCTCTCCAGAATAATGTTTTACATTGATAGACTAAAGACTAATAAAGTATGTGCTCTCCAGAATAATGTCTTTGACATTGGATAGACTAATTAAAGTAGCTTCTCTCCAGAATATGTGCTTTACATTAGCATTGGAATGAATGCATTAGTAATCCTGTACTAGTTTAACCACTGGTTAATAGTTGACCGTTTGGCTTTACGGGACTCGGGAGGGAAAGAAAAACACATACTCCAGAAACAGTTGGAAAGATGTTCCTGTGCAAAAATGTTCCAAATGGTCTCAGTCTAGAAGGGTTTTAGGAAGTACAAAGCATGAGGGGAAAACCGATGAAAACACGTTTTCTAGATTATATGAGGTTGAAAATACTGTCTGCTTTTGCAGATCATAGTGTCAAACTATAACACCTTACACCTCATTCACATTAATCTCAAGACTATACTGT
>NW_019955444.1:0-1401 GCF_002910315.2 Salvelinus sp. IW2-2015
AGAAAGAAAGAAAGAAAGAAAGAAAGAAAGAAAGAAAGAAAGAAAGAAAGAAAGAAAGAAAGAAAGAAAGAAAGAAAGAAAGAAAGAAAGAAAGAGTGAAACGGATAAAGAGAAAGAGGGTCTGAGTCAGAGTAAAAGAGGGGAGAGCGAAAGGACTTGTGAGACAGCAGGACGGTAGTGCCTCTGTTCATATTACCGATGACACTCTCTCTCAGGTACCTCTAACACTACCCTGCCTCCTATACAAGCCCTGGCCTACATTCACATTCACTGGTTGGCGCCTCAGGAACCCAAACACCGAATCCCTGATTCCCCGAGGGACTCATTTTATCAGTTACATTTGACAGTTGAAGTCTGTATAGTAGTTTGTGTTCTAGTTTAAAAGGCAAAGAGGTCCTATATCTACTTCCACAGAGTCAGATGAACTTGTGGATGTCATTTTTACGTGTCTGTATCCAGTTTTAAAGGAAGTTAGAGGTAGTTTCACAAGCCAGTGCTAACTAGCGTTAGCGCAATGACTGGAAGTCTATAGGTACTATATGTTAGCGTGCTAGTAGATCCCATAGACTTCCAGTCATTGTGCTAATGCTAGGCCGGATTGGCTCGCGAAACTACCTTCAACTACCATTGCCAAAATCCTGAAGTATCCATTTAAGACCATGTGGCAGAAATAAATACATACAATAGCTACCTTCCAATTAGGATATGTCCAATTGTTGTTTTCACTGGGGTGTTTCAACTTCAACAGACCAGGTGAAATACAAAAAAAAAGGTGTCTGAGTTACACGAGTCAGGCATGATTCATTTTATGTGCACTCAGATATTGCAGGGTCAACTTGTATACTGTGACTGTGTCTATGTTCATCTTAAGTATTCCGGGAACTGAAGTACTCTTGATCATCGTACAGTTGAAGTCGGAGGTTTACATACACTTAGGTTGGAGTCATTGAAACTCGTTTTTCAAACCACTCCACACATTTCTTGTTAACAAACTATGGTTTTGGCAAGTCGGTTAGGACATCTACTTTGTGCATGACACAAGTCATTTTTCCAACAATTGTTTACTGACAGATTATTTCACTTATAATTCACTGTATCACAATTCCAGTGGGTCAGAAGTTTACATACACTAAGTTGACTGTGCCTTTAAACAGCTTGTAAAATTCCAGACAATTATGTCATGGCTTTAGAAGCTTCTGATTGACATCATTTGAGTCAATAGGAGGTGTACCTGTGGATGTATGTCAAGGCCTACCTTCAAACTCAGTGCCTCTTTGCTTGACATCATGGGTAAATCAAAAGAAATCAGCCAAGACCTCAGAAAATAAATTGTAGACCTCCACAAGTCTGGTTCATCCTTGGGAGCAATTTCCAAACACCTGAAGGTACCACGTTCATCTG
>NW_019955445.1:0-1401 GCF_002910315.2 Salvelinus sp. IW2-2015
AGTTCAATTGCATGGTTACACGGGGTGTTATTGTGATTACAGGAGGGGGAAAAGGTTTGGYCACTGAGACTTGCGTTTCAACTAGCCAGCGAGCTCTTCCAAAAAAACCTAACTCTTGTGAAATGGAATTCCATCAAACTCAGGGAGCTCCAAGACCTTCTTGCTCGACAAAATATGACCTATTCGGAATGTGTACGTTCTTGGTTATTTAACTCAAGAAATCAAAAATGCCAAGAAAACACGTGTGAGAGTAGCATTACTTTTAGTTCATTTTTGCAAAASGTGTAATTTTGTTGAATAAACGAAATGTGCCACGCCTTACATTGGTTGAAATTGTGCTATTCATTTTGTAAAATTCTGTGGTGTGATGCAACCTTGAAATACAACTCCTTTCCAATACTCTGAATTCCAGCCATACTTTCCCGCCCTTTAAGACATCATCATATCACTGTAAAACAATGTTGATTCAGATAGTTATTCATTCTATCAAGTACACATTTACTGGAGATCATGCAACATAATTATATCTCAACTTTCTGAATGTTAGTTCAATGGAGTATAGCAATCGCTAACCATGCTGTTACTCTTCAGTCTCTATAGTGGAAAGATAATAGATTCAGAGGTAACATCAACTCACATATCTGGATAAAAGTTCAATAAAAATACACGAATATGGAATGCTTTGACAAATGATCTACGTGATTGACTTATATTTGACTCACAATTGCCTGTAGGCCCAGACTCAAAACCATCCGAAATATAGGCTCCAATTTAAGCACTAATGTCAAAGTAAGCAGTAATACCAAGGTCTATACTGCCTGTGTATTCTGAAAACCGGGAGTTTAGGAGCGGGTCAACCAAAAATAATTCAGACCACAACCTGTTTCTAAAACGAAATAAAGTCARGTTGAGTGTGTAATTGATTGAACCTATACAACGTTGATCTGTATCTTTAAATAGGCAGTTGCGGTCCACAAACCACAATTACCCTTTAAGCAGGTGATTACAACGTAGTTGACACCATAGTTTCTGTGCGRAAATGAAAAGGTGTTGCGTTTTCAAACATGAAARGCTGTTGTTTTCGAAGTGAAAGGCCAAACTCAATCTTGTTCTATATGGTGATATTTATTTAGGCCATAGTCTGACTAAAATGGATTCACATGTGTATTTCTTCTATTTTCAAAAATCCTGGTTGAAAGGACAATATTTCATGATAAAATAGCAAATAACTCAAGATGTAACAATTCTTCGAGAGATACACCTGTCCTTTCCCTGCCTTTTCTCCAGACGTAAAACAACTCTCAGGTATGAAAGTGTAAGGGAACTTCCACCTTTCACTTTTGGAATACCTTGCAGACTCTTAGTATAAAGGATCGACACAGGTTGGAGCATGACAGAACT
>NW_019955446.1:0-1400 GCF_002910315.2 Salvelinus sp. IW2-2015
AGAAATGAGATGCCACAGTCTTATTTTATCATTAATAACAGACAATCTTCAATTTGTCAGTTTCCTCACTGAGAATGTCTCTTGACAATTCACCATTAATCGCTCAGAATTAATTTGACTAGTGGCTTGATACAGTCATTGCATTCCGTTSTGGATCTGTGCCATGACGTGATTATGTCACCATGTCAGCTTGTGCTAAGTGTAGTCTGGTACCTCAGGATGTTCTAATKAAATAAATGACCTTGGCATTTGAGAGAGACACTTCATCAATGGGCTTACAGTAATTTGAGAGACATGGTGTTGTAAGTGGTTTACTGCYCCCYWYMYTTTYMMYKGKTKSCYKGKKGRAARKTCTGGATGGAAGGAGACGAGAGAACAGTGATTGTGCAACTGCAACATACTATTTGTTTTAGACACCGAATCGTTCTTCCCATGATGTTGGAGAGTGTCTTTTGTGAATACCTTTCCTCTCCCTCTCCCCGTCTCTCCCGCTCCCTCCCTTCTCTCTCCCTCCTTTCCTCTCCCTCTTCCCGTCTCTCCCGCTCCCTCCCTTCTCTCTCCCCGTCTCTCCCGCTCCCTCACTTCTCTCTCCCTCCTTCTCTCTCTTTTCCTTCCCTCTCTTTCTTTAACAGTCTCGGGACCGTTTTAGTGAGTGTTTTGCTTTCTCTATGTGGCAGTGATGGGTGGATTTATTTAGGAGTTGTAACTTGCACTCTCTCCTTTCTCTCTCTTCTCTTTCTTTAGTGGATGCTATAGAGTGGGTTATTATGGGGAGTTTCTCCTCCATCCTCCATGCCGCTGAGCTAGGGTTCATTACTCACACAGTGTTGCCCTGAGGACATTTCAGCAATGTTKCTCTCCTCCTCCCAGGAAGCCAGTGCTTCAGCAGTCTTTGCTCTGAAACACTGGCTGGACTGGAGCTGGAGGAGCACCTCCCAGATATTCCAGGACAAAAATCCACTGCTGCTGTCAGACAGATACCCAAGAATGCCCAGATTACAGATGGGYTAAAAGTGGCATGGTCTTTGATCTCTAGACAGTCACAACAGGGGCCATTAATATCAGGGACTGAGGAATAGTGATACTCTAGTTGTGCAGTGTTCAGTTTTGCAGTTAAATGAAGCATTTTAATTTTCAATAAGTGATACTAATGTGAGACAGATGTGTAATGCCTGCAACCAATATGCAGAAGTCTTTCAACTAAAAATACAGAGTTCCTGTTTTTAGAGCTGTATATTTGACTGTTTTGTGCTKTATTTCTACTTCTGTGAGACTGGGTTTATTTCTTCAAGCCTTTTCATAAATGGTCTGGACCTACTACAGAATATCACTCTGACCAACGTAGGGCTTTTGTTAAGGACTATTAACCTATTGATTTACTTTCATTTGAGCAGTGAAAT
>NW_019955447.1:0-1400 GCF_002910315.2 Salvelinus sp. IW2-2015
GAGAGCAGCTTCATTCATTCATACCCTCTCCTCACCCCCTCTTCTCACCACTCCTCACCCCCTCTCCCTGATCTTCCTAACCCATCCTCCTCCCCCATCATCTCTCCTCCTCTCTCTCGAAGCCATAATCACAAATCAGCCCCTGCTGCACTCTGACCTCCTCTGTCTTACTCTCATTCATAAACTACTCTGCTCTCCAGTCATGGCTATCTTTCTCTGTCAACAATAGTTTCCAGACATCTTCTTTGAAAGCTGTTTTATGCTGTTGTCACGGCACTCCGTACATCTAATTTAAGGTGTTTATGAGCAACCAGCCCTGCCTTAATATACTAGTACATCTAAACATCAGAGAACAGTCATAAACACAGGAAACACTACTGTTACTGTATGCTTGCACAGTATTGTCATATCTAAATTAAATGTGCCATAGTAGTAAGGAAAAAAGACACTTAGAAAAAAGGGTTCCAAAAGGGTTGACAGCCCATAGGGGAACACTTTTTGATTCCAGGTAGAACCGTTTTGAGTTCCATGTAGAATCCTCTGTAGAAAGGGTTCTACATGGAACCCAAAAGGGTTCTACCTGCAACCAAAAAGGGTTTGTCAAAAGGTTCTCCTATGGGGACAGCCGAGGAACCCTTTAAGGTTCTAGATAGCACCTTTTTTCCTAAGAGTACATAGTAAAGGTTAAGATGTTTTCATTGGGTAAAATAGTTCAAAAAAAGTATTCAGACCTCTTGACTTTTACCAAATTCTGTTACGTTATAGTCTTACTCTAAAATGGATTAAATAAATAAAAAATCTCAGCAATCTACACACAATACCCCATAATGACAAAGTGAATGTATTCTAAATAAAAAAACAGAAATACCTTATTTACAATAGTATTCAGACCTTTTGCTATGAGACTCGAAATTGACCTCAGGTGCATTGTCCGTAGAGCTCCAAGACAGGATTGTGTCGAGAGACAGGATGCAGGATGCAGGATGCAAAACATTTATGCAGCATTGAAGGTCCCCAAGAACACAGTGGCCTCCATCATTCTTAAATGGAAGAAGTTTGAAACCACCAAGACTCTTCCTAGAGCTGGCCGCCCGTCCAAATTGAGGAATCGGGGGAGAAGGGCCTTGGTCAGGGAGGTGACCAAGAACCCGATGGTCACTCTGACAGAGCACTATAGTTCCTCTGTGGAGATGGGAGAACCTTCCAGAAGGACAACCATCTCTGCAGCATTCCACTAATCAGGCCTTTATGGTAGAGTGGCCAGACGGAAGCCCCTCCTCAGTAAAAGGCACATGGCAGCCCGCTTGGAGTTTGCCAAATGGCACCTAAAGACTCTCAGACCATGAGAAACAAGATTCTCTGGTCTGATGAAACCAAGATTGAACTCTTTGGCCTGAATG
>NW_019955448.1:0-1400 GCF_002910315.2 Salvelinus sp. IW2-2015
CCTCACTCCTTCCCCCACTCCCTTTTCCTCTCCCGCTGCTACTCCCTGGAATACCAGACACATCCACAACGATCAAAGGCCAAACCCAGGAGAGACAGGGAGGGAGGAAGAGAGAAAGAGAGAGAGAGCCTCTGACTCTTTCGCAGTGCGGTTGTGTCATCATCATCTCTGGATAGAGGACAGTGATGCTGACAGTGATGCTGACAGTGATGCTGACAGTGATGACAGCCCAGTGACGCTGTGAGTCCTAAGATGGAGGTCAATGATATGTGATAATATGCGGCAGTGTGTCACATCACGGAGGCTGAGAGCAGGGTACAGACAGGGCGGGCATCAGAACATTAAGCCTTCCATAACAGGGCATTTGTGTGTGTGTGTGTGTGTGTGTGTGTGCCTGCGTGTGTGCGTCAGGCCAGACAGACATCATGTACCAATCTCATTTTTCATTACTACAAGGACAATCCTACAACACGATTCCCAGAACATCACCAAATCAATCATGGTCAGAACAACATTGGCCGACCCTTGTCATAGATTTTGCAAATCTATTGGAGGTTAGGGCTTTTAAGATAGAAAAGTTGGCAGAGAGTGAAAGAAAGAAAGAGAAAGTGAGAGACAGAAAGAGAGCGAGAGAGATGCCACTTGCATTTCTCCACAGGACTATAAATAGGTGAAGTAACTCTGTATCTTAATGCATTCCTCCTTAACTATATCATGTACCGTATTGAGAGGTATCACAAGATGGGATACAGATATGGTGTGTGTATGGATTGTCTGCCACCCCAGTGCTGTGACTACCCATGACTGCACATTGCAGCCTTCATCGCTTCCCCTGCTGGACACACACACACAAAAAGCAGATAATCAAATGTTCCCCTGGATAGAAACATCCCGTTGATTGAAATATCAGTTAAGCACACATTGGGAGCGCACATTGACAGATGTTTAATAGAGATAGGCATACGGCGATGGTGATGGTGTCCAAACCCACCTCATGAAGTGTTTCTGAATAAGATGCAGGGGAGAGGAGACACGTGACATGGAGCATAGCTTTAGCTAACAGTGACTGGCGCAATAGCGGCGGCTCTGCCCGGCAAAGCAGGAAGTCTGGCCGTCAGAACCTAATTAGATGAAAAGCGACTAAATCACGCAGAACCAATGGGAATCCATTGCTTCTCTAAGGAGACACAGGATGAGTTGCTTTGAGTGTAATGTTTCTATGTCAGTGGGCTGGAGAAACTGTGTATACTGTCTGCTTGTGTCCCCTTCACTGCAGCACTTTCCTGATCTACACTGTAGAATTGAGTGTCTGCTGCAGGACAGAGCCAAAATGGAGGATGGTGTGCAAGTGGTCCTGACCCAAGATAGCACTTGGCAAGGATAGGGGATGGCTGGAGTGC
>NW_019955449.1:0-1400 GCF_002910315.2 Salvelinus sp. IW2-2015
AGTAGTCTGTGATGTATATAAAATATAACGCTGGACTGCAAACTCAAAATGTAAAATACATTTCAACTCTATATATGACCTGGTACAGGTGTCTTCTTTTTTTTAAGCCCATAACCATGTGTGTGAGGTGTACACTTTTGTTTCAAAGTAAATTTGTTTAAGACTACCAAGAAACACTCTGTGTGACCCTGATTGGTTAAGAACTAACCAGCATCATAGCTATAGATCGCAACCAGCATTAAATGTATCTTCATTACTTAATTCGACCACAACCATAATCAGTTTGTGCACGGCTCCTGGAAGGACACAACAACTGGAGCTCCCTTCCACTGCATGCGAAGAGAAAGAGAACAGACACCCACATCAATCCAACAGCCCTCCTCTATATGTCTCCATATGTCCCCCATACCCCTATGGCCTTGGTCAGAGAAACCACTTCTATACCATGTCTGCCAGAAACTTTAAGACACAACAGAGCTCTCGTGTTCGCGTGGCATCTGGGTTATTTCAAGGAGTCCATCCAGCTAGCTGTTGAACATATATCACAGTCTGGGTAATGCATGCATGTCACGCAGCATACATCAGACTGTCAATCTGTGGGGGCTCGTGTTTGCCAGAAGGCTAGGACGACGATGTGGGTTTCATCACGAGGGACATAATGGTGGACAGAAAAGATGAGCTGGCTGGTCTGGATTTTGCTGTTTCTAAACCTTGGTTCGGGAAAGTGCAACCTTGCCATTGAGAAGGACAGATCAGACAGAGTTATACGTAACATATTTGTAATACTATAAAAGTCCCATAAAAGAAGAAATCAAAATGAAGGAAATAATGGCTCCATTAAAAATATAGTTTGTGAAAGGATTTTTTCTCTTTTCGAAATGCAATTTACACAATATATGACCTCTGCTAAAAATCTATATCGGTGTATTAAGACCAGAACTGACTCTACTGACTCTAACTCTACTGACTGTACTAACTCTACTGACTCTAACTCTACTGACTCTACTGACTCTAACTCTACTGACTCTACCAACATTACTGACTCTACTAAATCTACTGACTCCACTAATGACACTGCTAACTCTGCTGACTCTACCAACTCTACTAACTACTGACTCTACTGACTCTACTCGCTACTGACTCTACTAACTACTGACTTTGCTAACTACTGACTCTACTAACTCTAATGACTCTACTCGCTACTGACTCTACTAACTACTGACTCTACTAACTACTGACTCTACTGACTCTTCTGACTCTGCTAACTACTGACTACTAACTCTACTGACTCTAGTGACTCTATTGACTCTGACTCTACTAACTCTACTGACTCTACTGACTCCAACTCTACTGACTACTAACTCTACTGACTCGAATGACTTTACTGACTCGAATGACTC
>NW_019955450.1:0-1400 GCF_002910315.2 Salvelinus sp. IW2-2015
AAAACCCACAAATAGAGATAAAAATAATCACTAACCTTTGAACAACTTCATCAGATGACAGTCTTATAACATCATGTTATACAATACATTTATGTTTTGTTTGAAAATGTGCATATTTATAGCTACAAATCCTGGTTTTACATTGTGAACATGGCGCCAAAATGCTCCAAATTGTCCGGAGAAATTTTAGAGAGTCACGTAATCTAACAGAAAAACTCATCATAAACTTTGCTGAAAAATACATGTTGGACATATAATTAAAGATACACTGGTTCTTAATGCAACCGCTGTGTTAGATTAAAAAATAATAATAAAGATTTAAAAAAATAATAAAAATTTCCTCCAGATGGGATGCTGACATTCAGGCCAAAGAGTTCAATCTTGGTATCATCAGACCAGAGAATCTTGTTTCTCATGGTCTGAGAGTCCATTAGCTGCCTTTTTGGCAAACTCCAAGCTGGCTGTCATATGCCTTTTACTGAAGAGTGGCTTCCGGCTGGCCACTACCATAAGGGCCTGATTGGTGGAGCGCTGCAAAGATGGTTGTCCTACTGGAAGGTTCTCCCATCTCTACAGAGGAACTCTAGAGCTCTGTCAGAGTGACCATCGTGTTCTTGGTCACCTCCCTGACAAAGGCCCTTCTCCCCAGATTGCTCAGTTTGGCCGGGCGGCCAGTCTTGGTAGTTCCAAACTTCCTCCATTTAAGAATGATGGCGGCCACTAGGTTCTTGGGGACCTTCAATGCTGCAGATATTTTTTGGTACCCTTCCCCAGATCTGTGCCTCGACAGAATCCTGTCTCGGAGCTCTACGGACAATTCCTTCGACCTCATAGCTTGGTTTTTCCTCTGACATGCACTGTCAACTGTGGGACCTTATATAGACAGGTGTGTACTCCTGTACTCCCTGTTCACCCATGACTGCTTGTCCATGCACGCTTCCAACTCAATCATCAAGTTTGCAGACAAAACAACTGTAGTAGGCTTGATTACCATCAACGATGAGACAGCCTACATGGAGGAGGTGAGGGCTCTGGGAGCGTGGTGCCGGGAAACTAACCTCTCACTCAACGTCAACAAAGGGATGATCGTGGACTTCAGGAAACAGCAGAGGGAGCAACCCRGTATCTACATCGATGGGACCGCAGTGGAGAAGGTGGAAAGCTTCAAGTTCCTCGGCGTACACATCACTGACAAACTGAAATGTTCCAAAGAAAGTGTGGTGAAGAAGGTGCAACAGCGCCTCTTCAACTTCAGGAGGCTAAAGAAATTTGGCAGGTGCATCAAATCTGGGGCAGAGAGACTGAAAAACAGCTTCTATCTCAAGGCCATCAAACTGCTAAACAGCTATCACTAGCACATCAGAGGCGGCTGCCTATAGACATAGATTAGGAATCACTGG
>NW_019955451.1:0-1399 GCF_002910315.2 Salvelinus sp. IW2-2015
TCTACTGTATCTGTGTAAAAGTTTAAAGGTAGCAGTTGTCTTAGTATACATTTCACAGGCTTTTTCACCTCACCTGCAAATACTTTGTAAACTATGTTTTCCTTTTTCATCTTATATAATTTATGACCCGTTTCAGGAAGCTAGCCGTATGTCACACATCACTACTTCACAGCAGAGTCAATTTCAAATGTTGCTACAGTGGTTGCTCCTCTAAAAGTTGTGTGATTATGCTACGGTACCTAGAGGTAATTTGTGGTTTAGAACAGTACCCTGCGTCATCACTTTATTGCTCCAGACCAGCGCAAGGGGGGGTTAGAGCGCTGATTATGCTTTTGGGTCCTACTTTTTTAATTACATTTTTATTTCACCTTTATTTAATCAGGTAGGCCAGTTGAGAACAAGTTATCATTTACAACTGTGACCTGGCCAAGATAAAGCAAAGCAGTGTGACAAAAACAACAACACAGAGTTACACATGGGATAAACAAATGTACAGTCAATAACGCAATTGAAAAATATATGTACAGTGTGTGCAAATGTAGTAAGATTAGGGAAATAATTACAATTTAGCATTAGCACTGGAGTGATAGATGTGCAGATGATGATATGCAAGTAGGATTACTGGGGTGCAAAGGAGCAAAAAAAATAACAATATGGGGATGAGGTAGTTGGGTGTGCTATTTACAGATGGGCTGTGTACAGGTACAGTGATCGGTAAGCTGCTCTGAAAGCTGATGTTTAAAGTTAGAGAGGGCGATATAAGWCTCCAGCTTCAGAATTTTTGCAATTTGTTCCAGTCATTGGCAGYAGAGAACTGGATGGAAARGCGGCAAAATGAGGTGTTGGCTTTGGGGATGACCAGTGAAATATACCTGCTGGAGCACGTGCTACGGGTGGGTGTTGCTATGGTGACCAGTGAGCTGAGATAAGGCGGGGCTTTACCTAGCAAAGACTTATAGATGACCTGGAGCCACTGGGTTTGGCGACGAACATTTAGCAAGGGCCAGCCAACGAGAGCATACAGGTCGCAGTGGTGGGTAGTATATGGGGCTTTGGTGACAAAACAGATAGTACTGTGATAGACTGCATCCAATTTGCTGAGTAGAGTGTTGGAGGCTATTTTGTAACTGATATSGCCAAAGTCAAGGATCGGTAKGATAGTCAGTTTTACGAGGGTATGTTTGGCAGCATGAGTGAAGGAGGCTTTGATGCAAAATCGGAAGCCGATTCTAGATTTAATTTTGGATTGGAGATGCTCCATGTGAGTATGGAATTGAATGGGTGACATAAACCTAAATAGAAATTGATAATTGTGCACGACTTCAGTATTACTTACTAAAACTGTTGTTACATTAAGGTTTTTATTATTGTATTTTGTTAAGGTTTATTTTGCTCTTGC
>NW_019955452.1:0-1399 GCF_002910315.2 Salvelinus sp. IW2-2015
ACATACAGACTAGATCCATGAGAGAGAATCTGGTACTTACAGGTATCCAAGAGAAAGAAGGAGAAGTTCCTGAATATGTAGTTAGAGAGTTCCTCCTTACAGCGCTTCAGATTCCACACGAAGCTATCAACAAAATCCAACTCGAATGTGTACACCGCTTCAGGCAGAGGTATGAACGCCCAATTGTTGCCAAATTTTCTTTCTTTAAATATAAAGTAATGGTTAAAAGCCTGCGTAAAAGACTTGCTGGCATGAGTGACCAGTTCCCGAAGGAAATTGCAGAACGGCGTAAAGTTCTGTATCCAATTTTCAAGGAAAATAGATTGAAAGGGAAACGCGTAGTTCTCGTCGTCGATAAACATGACAAAGTTTTCATAGAGTTGGCAAATAAAGAAACTCACAATTCTAGCCTGGTTATGGATTATAATAATACATCAAAAAATATGGCTTTTCTATCTATCTTCAAATATAACTAATTGGAACACAAAAGTACTAATTCAACATGGTGGAGATAAATGCTCAGTAAACAGAAGGCACAGTATGTGTGGATGGATGGTGTGGTGGTGTGTTTTTTGGTGTTTGGGAAAGTGTGGTGTTGAGTGAGAAAGGAAATGGTTGCATGTCCCAGAACCAATGTATTGCTGTGAGCAGGGGTTGTGAGAGAGCTTTCAATGTTGTTCAGATGAGGGATATACATTTTATAATGAATTATACATCTTATTTATTTAATGTCCTATCATGGTGGAACAGCGTTTTAAAATAAATTATAAATATAATTTATTTATTGTCCTATCATGGGGATCTAAATTTGTAAAATAAATTATACAGTACTTATCATTTATTTATTTATGGTCCTATATTGATGGAACGGTCCACAAACCTATACCCTAGACACCCACCTGTATGACCCAGATACTAAGGAGAAGTCCCTATCTGTTTTATCGGCCTGCTGTAAGCGGCCTGTATGAAGCCAAAATGCAGTCAGAGACCTAGAGCACCACTGCCCCCTCAAGATTCTGAGCCTGCTTGGCAGGGTTGGTCCTGCAAAGCCAAAGCCCCCTGAAGGGAGAGCATAATATACAAGGACATTTTCAAAGCTGCTAATGAGCACCTTGACGACCTTGTACCTAGCCGGTGGGGATTCCGGTGGGGTGCCCCCACCCAGGCAGCGGCAGTGCTGGCAACACTAGCTGCAGTAACCCATGGGGGGGAGGGTCACACTCGGACATTGGGTCAAACTTTTCGGGTAGCCTTCCACAAGCTTCCCACAATAAGTTGGGTGAATTTTGGCCCATTCCTCCTGACAGAGCTGGTGTAACGGAGTCAGGTTTGTAGGCCTCCTTGCTCGCACACGCTTTTTCAGTTCTGCCCACAAATTTTCTATAGGATTGAGGTCAGG
>NW_019955453.1:0-1399 GCF_002910315.2 Salvelinus sp. IW2-2015
GGGGGGGGGGAGTCTGGTCTGGCTCTCCATTTCTGTACCCTCGTCTCCCTCTTCCCCTCTCGTCCATTGTGGAGTTGTGGTGGGCTGCTTCCCCCTTGGAGGCCACAGCCCCAGATGACCCTGCTTTACCCTACATGAAAGAGAATAATGGAGAGTGAGAGAGACACACCACCAACTATACTTACCTTGGTCTGACTAGAAGTTATTCTGGGCGGTTTGGCGTGGCCATGAAGTCTCTAACAGATAAAGCACGCGGAGCATATTTTACAAAGAGAAAGACTCTAACCCACCAATTAGAATGTGGCTTATATTATTTGACTTTGTTATAACTCCAATCCTTCTACATGGCAGTGAAATATGGGGCCCCCTTAACAATTTAACATGTACATCATGGGATAAAAGCCACCATTTTATACCTGGAATTTTGTACAAAATATTCTCAGTGTGCACAGAAATGCCCCAAACCTAGCGTGTAGGGCAGGACTTGGGACATTGCCCCTGGCACTCCAAATTGAGAAAAGAGACACCAAATGATGGACTCACCTAACACACTGTGATCCAGAATGTTATCATCACAAGGCTTTTTTTTATGGAAACACCACAACCCGGAGAGTGACCCTTTAGAGTAACTGGCCCAGAAGCACCAGCGAAAGTCAACCGTACGCCCACAAATAACAACATTCTAACAAATAGAAATCTGGAACCAAAATACATACACTAATTATTGGCAAACAAAATTCTATGTAATCACATAACTTCAACGTTACCAAATTTGAAATAGAGATTTCAAAAAGCGTGTCAAAATCAAAGATTTTAAACAAAGGAAGACATCCCAATGTATAGGCTCAGTGACCATAGTCTGGAAATAGAGAGGACGTCATAGAAAAACAAGGAAGGACAGAGAAGAAAGACAATGTAAGCACTGTGGGTCGGGTGAAGTACAGAGGGAGCAGCACTTCCTACTCCTCTGCTCAAAATATGACTCAATCAGAGGTATTTATTTCCTGAAATGTAAAGAAAGAATTCCAGGATTTGTTGATCTGTCTGTTGAGGATAAAATCTGCATTTTGATAGGATAAAACGTAGACAGTAGATCTTGCTGCGGATGATGTCCTGGCCTGTCATAATATAAGAGAGACAATATTTACCACCATGTCATACACGAGCCCTTGTAGATTTCTCCTTTCAATTGTTGATGTTTGTTGTCTTTTTGTGTATTATTATTCATGTACAATTGTTTTTGTTGATATACACATTATTATTGTTGCTCAAACATATTGTTCATTTATGTAGTACATCATATACATTGCTTTGGCAACAGTGGCAACCACCCATTCATGCCAATAAAACATGTATTGAATTGAATAGAGGAAGAGAGAGAGAGAGAAGGAGAAGGAGA
>NW_019955454.1:0-1399 GCF_002910315.2 Salvelinus sp. IW2-2015
AGGCAACAGTAACTGACAGGATCTAAATTTCATTTTTTATTTTATTTAACCTTTATTTAACCTTYATTTAACTAGGCAAGTCAGTTAAGAACAAATTATTTTTCACAATGGCAACCTACCCCGTACGACGCTGGGCCAATTGTGCGCCGCCCTATGGGACTACCAATCACGGCCTGATGTGATGCAGCCTGGATTCAAACCAGGGACTGCAGTGACACCTCTTGCACTGAGATGCAGTAACTAAATGGATAACCTTAGTTTCAGATACCTGGAGTTCACAGGCAACATCCTAGTACTGTAAGATTCTCTCTTGTTCTCGCTTGTTGAAAAATGGCAGATTTGTTTCTGAACATTGCTTTTGAAGTCTCCTGAGAGTTGAAATGTTTCTGAAAGGGAGACTAAAAAGCCTTGATAGATGTTAGGGTATTTTCCTACTGAAGCCAATAGTGACCTCAGGAACCTGACAGAGACACAAAATGGACCACAGATGTTTTATACCTGTCTGGGGAAAATATTTATGATTTTACCCAAACTTAAAGGTGCCAATTGAGGAGAGCAACCCTTTTGTGATATTGTCAGTGCAACATAAAAAGGAAATACATCAATTGAATTTATTTTTCGGACATTAGGACTACTGTCCTAAATGTATGGGCAGGATTCACAACCAAACCACCTACAGTATTATTTGATATATATATATATCTATATATATATCAAGGGATCTAGCTCTCGGGAACTGTTATGGCTCAGAAGTAAAGCTAACCCCTGGACAGCAGAGGGTGCCAAAGGGTCACATTTAGTCTACACTGGTCACTTGACAACACAAGAGTAATCACAGTCACAGACCTGCAAACAGCTAATGGTGATAGGTGTGACCTCTGGACTAGTTGTCCTCCATGATGAAATCGGAGCGGCGACTGTGTCTCTGTCTCTGTTCGTACGTTTGCACGTACGTATGTTAGATAGTCACACGCGATATCTCAGACAGCATTAGCTCGATTTTGACAAAACTTAGGTGAAGGATGCATCTTGCCATAGAGATCCGGCATTTACAAAATTACACTGATTGGCACAAGGGGGGCGCTATAGTAATCAACTGTACGTAAGTTAGCCACACGCGATATCTTAACCACTKGCYCGATTTTGACAACACTTGGGTGAATGATGWGTCTTGCCATAGAGATCTGKCATTTACAAAATTACACTGATTGGTCCAAGGGGGGCGCTGCATCTTTCATGGGGAACTACATACATCTTTACTGTTGCCTTTTTTGATCATGGTTAGTGATACACCTAGCAGTCATACGAGACATCACTTACTTACCAAGCTGTCACCAAGCTCTCTCTCTTGCAAGACTGATTGGATAGGTTGTGTGGAGGGCTGTGTCCTTTTTCTTTC
>NW_019955455.1:0-1398 GCF_002910315.2 Salvelinus sp. IW2-2015
CAGGGTTCCACCCTTTTTTTCTTTTTCTTTTTATATTCCTCCACCAAGGGGTCAATTTTCTCCTCCCCATAATACCGCTCCTCGGGCAAACCCCTGTCCTTAATATAATCCTCATAATCCTTTACCACCTCCTCATATTCACCTTCCTTCCATCCCTTAATCGGTCCTCTTTCCCACACCCTTTCCATCACCATTTCAGCTATTGCTCTTTTAACCTTCTCCTCCCTCTCCTCTGCTGTCCAGACTGGTCCCTCCCCTCCTACCTCCTCCTCTATCCCCTTCTCCTTCCTTTTCTCTCCTTTTGCCTCCTTCCTTCCCTCCCCCTCTGTCCCGACCACCCCTACTTCCATCTCAAAACCCTCTGCCCCAGCCACCTCTCCTTCTGCCCCGGCCACCTCTCCTTCTGTCCCGTCCCTACCATCCTGCTCCCCAGGCACACCCTTCTCCCTAATCTCTTTCACCAACCCCCTCTTCAAATCCCCTGCCCTCCATCCCTTCACCGGCCCCTTCCCCCTCATCCTATCCCTCAGCTTTCCAATGAGTTCCTTTTTCTGCCCCATGTCCAAACCCTCCTCCTCTGCTTCCTTCCCCTCTGTCCCGACCACCTCTCCTTCCATCTCGACCACCTCTCCTTCTTTCCCGGCCACCTCTCCTTCTGTCCCGGCCACCTCTCCTTCTGACCCGGCCACCACTCTTTCTGTCCTGGCCACCACACCTTCTGTCCCGGCCCTCTTCTCCTCTTCCTCCTCTTCTCTCTCTGGTTCCTTCGGTACAGTCCCTCCTCCTCTGCCACCAACTTCTTCCCGCTCCTCTTCTCTTCTACCCCCATCCTCAGCTCTCGTTCCCCCCCCAGCTGCAGACGCGTATGACCTCTTCCTAGCCGGGCAGTCTCGCCACATGTGTGCCACCGAGCCGCACCCATGACATGCTTTTGGCTCAGCACAGTCCCTCGCCTCGTGCTCGACCGACCCACAGTACCTGCACTTCCTCCTGCTGCACGAGGCCRAGGCATGGCCATAGGCCATACAACGCCTGCAAAACGGGGGCTGACGTGCATAAAACAACGTCCCCCTGTCAGCCCCCAGGGAGAACATCGCCGGAGGATGGAGGTAACCACCCTGTCCCTTTGGATCCTCCCTGAGGAGGGCCTGAAATCCTCTCTTCCCCGTCCAGAAACCCAAAGAGTCTCTGAGGAGCCTGGCTGAGGATRCCCTGTCCATAAACCTCCCCAGGAAAGCTCTCACCTCCTCGTCCTTCACGTAGGGGTTATACATGGTAACCGTTACCACCCTGAAACTGCTCCTCGCCAAACTCGTAACCTCATACATGTTCATCGGCCTCTCTTCTTTCAGATCCTTCACCCTCTTCATGATTTCCTCATGCTTCTTCTCCGTATAA
>NW_019955456.1:0-1398 GCF_002910315.2 Salvelinus sp. IW2-2015
ACTTCCTCTTCAGACGAAGAGGAGGAAGGCTGCCGTGACATGTAACCTATAAAAAAAAAATTGTCACAGAAAATGTATGATTTGCAGTAGGATCAGATAAAATGGAGGTCATTAACATTAAATTAATTAATTGGGACATTTTAGATGTGCCACAGAATTTTGTATCCCATCAAGGTGTGCCACACTTCAAAAAAGGTTGAGGTATGGCTGCCATATTTGAAAGCACTCATAAGACGATACAGCCTACGGTCTGTTGCACTTTCAGATGTTCCCCATTGATTTTGTTACAGTACATCAAATTTCAATCAAATGTATTTAGAAAGCCCTTCTTACTTCAGCTGATGTCACAAAGTGCTGTACAGAAACCCAGCCAAAAAAAAACAAACAGCAAGCAATACAGGTGTAGAAGCACGGCGGCTAGGAAAAACTCCCCAGAAAGGCCAAAACCTAGGAAGAAACATAGAGAGGAACCAGGCTATGAGGGGTGGCTAGTCCTCTTCTGGCTGTGCCGGATGGAGATTATAAAAGAACATGGCCAAGACGTTCAAATGTTCATAGATGACCAGCAAAGTCAAATAATAATAATCACAGTGTCACGCCCTGACCTTAGAGATCCTTTTTATGTCTCTATTTTGGTTTGGTCAGGATGTGAGTTGGGGTGGGTATTCTATGTTTTCTATTTCTTTGTGTTTGGCCAGGTGTGTTCTCAATCAAAAGCAGCTGTCTATCGTTGTCTCTGATTGGGAACCATACTTAGGTAGCCCTTTTTCCACCTGTCTTTGTGGGAAGTTGACTTTGTTTAGGGCACATAGCCTTTAGCTTCACGGTTTGTTTTGTTAGTGTTTATTTTTTGTTTGGCGTCATTTTTATTAATTAATAAAAGGAAAATGTACGCTCACCACGCTGCACATTGGTCCTCTTCTTTTAACAGCCATGACACACAGTGGTTGTTGAGGGTGCAACAGGTCAGCACCTCAGGAGTAAATGTCAGTTGGCTTTTCATAGGCGATCATTCAGAGTATCTCTACCGCTCCTGCTGTCTCTAGAGAGTTGGAAACAGCAGGTCTGGGACAGGTWGCACGTCCGGTGAACAGGTCAGGGTCCATAGCCGCAGGCAGAACAGTTGAAACAGGAGCAGCAGCACGGCCAGGTGGACTGGGGACAGCAAGGAGTCATCCGGCCAGGTAGTCCTGAGGCATGGTCCTGGGGCTCAGGTCCTCCGAGAGAGAGAAAGAAAGAGAGAGAAAGAGAGAGAGATTAAGAGAGAGCATACTTAAATTCACACAGGACACCGGACAAGAGGGGAGAAATACTCCAGATTTAACAGACTGACCCTAGCCCCCCGACACAAACTACTGCAGCATAAATACTGGAGGCTGAGACAGGAGGGGTCGGGAG
>NW_019955457.1:0-1398 GCF_002910315.2 Salvelinus sp. IW2-2015
CCATGTAGACGTACAACTGTTAGAGTTAGAATCAAAGACATAATGGGAACAACAGAAATTTAAATCAAATCAAAGTTTGTGTCACGTGTGCCGAATACAACAGGTGTAGACCTTACAGTGAAATGCTTACTTACAGGCTCTAACCAATAGTTCAAAAAAGGAATTAGGTGAACAATAGGTAAGTAAAGAAATAAAACAACAGTTAAAAGACAGGCTATATACAGTAGCGAGGCTATAAAAGTAGCGAGGCTACATACAGACACCAGTTAGTCAGGCTGATTGAGGTAGTATGTACATGTAGATATGGTTAAAGTGACTATGCATATATGATGAACGAGAGAGTAGCCGTAGCGTAAAAGAGGGGTGGGTGGTTCGTAGGTGGTGGGACACAATGCAGATATCCCGGTTAGCCAATGTGCGGGAGCACTGGTTGGTCGGCCTAATTGAGGTAGTATGTACATGAACGTATAGTTAAAGTGACTATGCATATATGATAAACAGAGAGTAGCAGCAGCGTAAAAAGAGGGGTTGAGCACGAGCACATTCGAGCTAGAGCACAATGAAAGGGAACAGGAACGTGAGCATGCCATTTGACTGAGATATACTATGAATCCAGTCAGGCCATCCTGTACCCTCAAAAGAGTTTGATCTTGGTCGGAACAGGAGGTGGATGTATATTTTACTCTGTTTGAGCGGATTGCCACCTCCCTAAAATGTACATGAGAAATGTAGTCACTGCTCCTCCAAAGTGTTCTGGTGGGAAAGGCTCAGAAAGTGTACCGTCGCTTTATCTCTTGACCAGAGTTCAGATGATGACACTGATAAAGCTGCTATCCTTCAGGCTTACGAGTTGGTCCCAGAGGCATACAGATAACAAAGCCATGTTGAGTTCGCAAGGGAGCAAGCAAGTCTATTTGATCGGTGGTGTGGTTCTCAAGAGGTCCAGGACCTTGAGGACTTAAAGACTTCTAGAGCACTTCAAGAATTGCCTTCAACGAAAGGGTTGCGACCTACATGTATGAGCACAAGGATCTCACTCTTGAGAAAAGCTGCAGTTCTTCCAGATGAGTTTGTGTTGACACATAACTACCTTCACAAACAAAGCACCCGGTAGTTCTCGCTACGCATAAAAGCAATCCGGAGAAGTCACCTCCTGGGTTTCATTCCATTTCTACAGAATCAGTCCGTCAGTCCGTCAGTTTGTCATTACTGCCGTGAGAAAGAACACATTTTCTCTGTGTCCTACATTGAAACAGAAAGGTTTCACTCCATTTCTACTAATGGAGGAGTAGATTACATCTATCATCTATCATCCTAATGGAGGAGTAGATTACATCTATCATCTATCATCCTAATGGAGGAGTAGATTACATCTATCATCCTAATGGAGGAGTAGAT
>NW_019955458.1:0-1398 GCF_002910315.2 Salvelinus sp. IW2-2015
GCCGCCTGCAGCCGGGGAAATTGGATGAAAAAGAGAGTGAGGACGGGCCTGACCCCTCTCGGCTCCATGCTAGCACCGGCCTTGCCTGGATCAAATGTGCTCCCCAGCAGGAGAGGGACTCCCACCGGATACGATCCAGGGCCTGGGGGGGGTACAGCTACATGACCCATATCAAAGTACCTCAGGCATTGTACTACAACTACAAAGCACGCACAAGATTCGGCGTATCACACAAACATACACACATTCATACAGTATGTACAAACCTTTGGGTTCTGTCCTTATACCGTCTGCTAAAGATAAATACAATTGGAAACCAACACAGACAAAATTAAATCCCACTGTGTCGCTATCATAAACGCAAAATGATGATCCACATTACCTAAGCGCTTATAATCAGCCAGCTCTGAAAACGATTGCCAACGTCTGCTATTACCTAGCTACAGTATAGTAATTGTACTGTTACGGTTAATTCCAGATTTCATACATGTGTTTCTCATGTTGCCATACTCCAGCAAGTCTGGGCATCCACTCACTAACACTTTCCCCGCTAAGCACCCTGCCCAAGAGGACCAAGAGCGGCTTCCTTCACCTGAGCCTTTCAACCTACGACCCGYTGGTCAGAGATCCATCTCCCTACCCGCCGCTCCACGCTGACGCCCATTATCCTGTGGGTCCTTTGCCTCCGCCTCAGAGCGGGAGGCCATTAATATAATCACAGGGATCTAGTGTGTGCTGGAGAGCCCCGAGGCTACAGCAATCAGAGGAAAGTGAGAGAGAGAGGAATAAACTCCACCCAAATCTCCGGAAAACGTTCCCAATCCGACGGCGCTGAAATGGATCGGTCCAGAACGTCACTGGGGGAAGGGGGGGGGGGGTGTTTAGCGTTTTAACAGAGACCTCCCACGACGGCGGGGTTGGGGAATAACACATGAAGCTTCTCTACAACCTAGGCTGTGCCTGGTTGATCTAACGATGACTGGTCACAGAACCATCATCATGCAAATTTAAACATAAACAGAGAATGATATTTCTATTGCACTATGATTAATTGCCCCCCCCCCCCACAGAGAAAGCCTTTAACTATCAACCAGGCAAGTATTTCACACACATCTAACAAGCATCAATCAATCTAGTAGTGAGTGACATCTATTTAGTCCTAATAGTCCTCAGATGAGTGAGGTGGCTAGATGGGGAAGACAGGTGAAGAACTGTAGAAACCTATGTTATTTGGTCCTCACGCCAGGGCCATATGGAGGTCTTGAGAGGGTACAAACCTATTGGGTCGGTGGGCACTCCTTGGTACCCACATCAGGGCGGCACCACAATCATTAGAAAAGACAGAAACCAGCCCAAGAGATTGTTCTGGAAACCACTCTGACCACAGAGAGGGCTAAT
>NW_019955459.1:0-1397 GCF_002910315.2 Salvelinus sp. IW2-2015
AGACACTCCTTGTTAGCTAGCTAGCTTCTTCCAGGAATGTCCCTAGCAACTGCCTAGCAACAGGTAAACAACTTAGCTAGCTAAGAAAACGGTATAATTTTATGAAAAATTGTTACTTTTTCAAAAGCCTTTCTTCTTTGTTTGCTGCTTGTTTGGTCTCCTATTCAGTTTGCAGTTTTCTTTTGATTTTTTTTCGATGTACTTTACTCTAAAAAAACATTTAAATTTCAATATTTGTAGGAGCTCATCTTTTCAGCTGCTGCTGCTTAATTTGGAACTCCGGAACAGAACATACTATCCAGGTCTGTCCCCAAACAATTTGAGCTTCTACTTTTAAAAATCCACCTTTCCAGAAACAAGTCTCTCACCATTGCCGCCTGCTATAGACCACCTTCTGCCCCCAGCTGTGCCCTGGACACCATATGTGAACTGATTGCTCCCCATCTATCTTCAGAGCTCGAGCTGTTAGGTGACCTAAACTGGGACATGCTTAACACCCTGGCCATCCTACAATCCAAGCTTGATGCTCTCAATCTCACACAAATTATCAATGAACCCACCTGGTACAACCCCAAATCCTTAAACACAGGCACCCTCATAAATATCTTCCTAACCAACCTGCCCTCCAAATACACCTCTGCTGTCTTCAACCAGGATCTCAGCGATCACTGCCTCATTGCCTGTGGTCAAGCGACCACCCCTCATCACTGTCAAACGCTCCCTAAAACACTTCAGCGAGCAGGCCTTTTCTAATCGACCTGGCCCGGGTATCCTGAAATGATATTGACCTCATCCCGTCAGTAGAGGACGCCTGGTTATTCTTCAAAAGTGCTTGCCTCACCATCTTAAATAAGCATGCCCCATTCAAAAAATGTAGAACCTGGAACAGATATAGCCCCTGGTTCACTCCAGAACTGACTGCCCTTGACCAGCACAAAAATCTCCTGTGGCATACTGCATTAGCATCAAATAGCCCCCGCGATATGCAACTTTTCAGGAAAGTTAGGAACCAATATACACAGGCAGTTAGGAAAGCCAAGGCTAGCTTTTTCGAACAGAAATTTGCATCCTGTAGCACTAACTCCAAAATGTTCTGGGACACTGTAAAGTCCATGGAAAATAAGAGCACCTCCTCCCAGCTGCCCACAGCACTGAGGCTTGGAATCACTGTCACTACCGATAAATCTGCGATTATTGAGAATTTCAATAAGCATTTTTCTACAGCTGGCAATGCTTTTCACCTGGCTACCCCTACCCCGGTCAACAGCCCTGCACCCCTCGCTGCAACATGCTGCAACTTGCTCAAGCCTCCCCCATTTCTCCTTCACCCAAATCCAGATAGCTGATGTTCTGAAAGAGCTGCAAAATCTGGACCCCTACAAATCAGCAGGGCTAGA
>NW_019955460.1:0-1397 GCF_002910315.2 Salvelinus sp. IW2-2015
GAAGGCTCAGGACAGACGGGCGGCTCAGATGGCGCTGGGCAGACGGGCGGCGCTGGCGGCGCTTGGCAGACGGACGGCTCAGGCGACGCTGGGCAGACGGACGGCTCAGGCGACGCTGGGCAGACGGACAGCGCAGGCGACGCTGGGCAGACGGACAGCGCAGGCGACGCTGTGCAGACGGCAGACTCTGGCCGGCTGAGGCGCACAGTAGGCCTGGTGCGTGGTGCCGGAACTGGTGGTACCGGGCTAAGGACACGCACCTCAAGGCTAGTGCGGGGAGCAGCAACAGGACGCACAGGACTCTGGAGACGCACAGGAGGCTTGGTGCGTGGTGCCGGAACTGGTGGTACCGGGCTGGAGACACGCACCATAGGGCGAGTGCGTGGTGGAGGAACAGGGCTCTGGAGACGCACTGGAAGCCTGGTGCGTGGTGTTGGCACTGGTGGTACTGGGCTGGGGCGGGGAGGTGGCGCCGGATATACCGGACCGTGCAGGCGTACTGGCTCCCTTGAGCACTGAGCCTGCCCAACCTTACCTGTTTGAATGCTCCCCGTAGCCCGACCAGTGCGGGGAGGTGGAATAACCTGCACTGGGCTGTGTTGGCGAACCGGGGACACCATGCGTAAGGCTGGTGCCATGTATGCCGGCCCGAGGAGACGCACTGGAGACCAGACGCGTTGAGCCGGCTTCATGGCACCTGGCTCAATGCCCAATCTAGCCCGGCCGATTCGAGGAGCTGGAATGTACCGCACCGGGCTATGCACACGTACAGGAGACACCGTGCGCTCTACCGCATAACACGGTGTCTGCCCTTACTCTCGCTCTCCACGGTAAGCACGGGGAGTTGGCGCAGGTCTCCTACCTGACTTCGCCACACTCCCTTGTAGCCTCCCCCCCAAGAAATTTTTGGGTTTGACTCTCAGGCTTCCAGCCTCGCTTCCGTGCTGCCTCCTCATATCGCCTTCTCTCGGCTTTAGCTGCCTCCAGCTCTTCACGAGGGAGGCGATATTCTCCCGGTTGTGCCCAAGGTCCCTTACCGTCCAGTATTTCCTCCCAAGTCCATGAATCCTGTGTATGTTGCTCCTGCTGCTGCTTAACACGCTGCTTGGTCCTTTGTGGTGGGTAATTCTGTCACGATCATCTTTCTGTGGAAGAGAGGACCAAGGCGCAGCGTGATACGAATACATCTTCTTTTAATATAACGAAGACGAAACAAACACTTTTACAAACTAATACAAAAACAACAAACGACCGTGAAGCTACAAACCTACGTGCACACATGCAACATAGACATAGACAATCACCCACAACCTGCCTAATGCCTATGGCTGCCTTAAATATGGCTCCCAATCAGAGACAACGATAGACAGCTGTCTCTGATTGAGAACCACTCAGGC
>NW_019955461.1:0-1397 GCF_002910315.2 Salvelinus sp. IW2-2015
GTCCTGTTATGAAATATACATTCAAGCAGTGTTGCACGGTATACCGGTACCAGGGTAATATCATGGTACCAAAACGTCATGATTACTTATGACACCAACCGTAGTCCCGCTTCAGATGATACTACCAAATGTTTCGTCCTTACTGATCTGAAGAACCCGCTGGCACTTCTTATAAACTTTTTGTTCAGTCATTTTTCTTTATAAATGTTTTAATAAGCAACATTATCTCGTCTCTTTTATGCACTTGTCCAATAACATCCACTTCACTTTTTTGCGCATATCACGAGTGGCAGCTATAATCATCCAGCTGCATCCCCTTCTAGCCATCACTCACCTGCTTCGCTTTGTACGCTCTTCCTGGGCATTTATTTCTGAATTAGTTTTCCTGAATCAATATGATTTACCCGTGATGACGAGTGGGTCTGCAGACCCTGATGAATCTTTTGTTGTTACATTTGTACATTTTATACATTGGAGCAGCGTGCAGAGCAAGCTAAGTTGATACATCGCATCAGGCCAGTCAGAGGCGGCTTTGCAACTTCGCTGTCAAGCATCCTCTGAGAGCTAGAGAGGAAAGCTTCGCAACAGATACGCTTCAAATTATTTGTTGGGAAGTTGAAGTTTATTTACTGCATTTCCACACAATTTAAAAACTCTGAAATGCTATTTGGAGAACAGCAAAAACAAACATAATTACCCCAGTCATCAATTATCACAACAATATTAGGATTAAAGGTCTGTGGAGTGGCATATACAATTGTCATGACGTTGCCCTGTTGGTGAGGTTTATGACCCCCATAAATACCTTTCCCCCTTTTCTCTCTCTTCTCTACAGATTGGACGCTTGGAAAGCCCTTTGTTAACATAGAGAGAGTCTGGTAACATCAAAAGGTTGGGAACGGAACAATATTTCGGTAATCCAACCAGTTGAAAATATCCGTTGGTACTTAAAGAATATGATGTCAGATCAGTTGTCGTCTGAGACATTATTACTGATGATAGGATGACATAAACTGTATCTTGGAAAGTGTTTAACATTTTTAAATATGAAACTATTTGTGAAAAGATTAAATGTAATTTTAGCTTCTAAATGAGAGAATTGTTTTCATAAGTGAACTATGCTCACACAGTGGCCCCGCCCAAGTGAACAGGCATTGGTTGTGAACTATGAAACACGCCTTTCTCTCCCCCACTACAAAAGCCCATTGAAAAAAGTCAACCTTGTCTTCCCGATGTCGTGAGGATTGCTATCCATACGTTTAAAAGGGCTAATATCAACTACAGAACTAAGCCAACCTCAACGTGAGCTTTGGTTGTGAATGGTTGAACGACTACAACCTAACGAAATGAACATTGTGTTCCCGATGACGTGAGGACTGCTGTCCATACGTTTAAAG
>NW_019955462.1:0-1396 GCF_002910315.2 Salvelinus sp. IW2-2015
GGTGCACATCTATTCTGTATCTATTTCTATTAGCATGTCCTTGCCAAATAGCGAAAGGCTACGTTGTGAAAAAGAAGATGGATGTCCTGTGTAAATTCCCTCTGAAAAATGAAGATCTGACAAGGAAGACCAAAAGGTCTTCAACGATGTACAGTGCCTTCGGAAAGTTTTCAGACCCCTCGACTTTTTACAAATTTTGTTACGTTACAGCCTTATTCTAAAATTGATTATAAAAATATATAAACAATTCTCAGCAATGTACACACTACCCCATAATGACAAAGTGAAAACAGGTTTTTAGAAATATTTGCTAAGTTATTAAATATGTAAATAACAATTTTTTTTTAATAAGGATTCAGACCTTTTGCTATGAGACTTGAAATTGAGCTCAGGTGCATCCTGTTTCCATTGATCATCCTTGAAATGTCTCTAAAACTTGATTGGAGTCCACCTGTGGTAAATTCAATTGATTGGACATGATTTGGAAATGCACACACCTGTCTATATAAGGTCCCACAGTTGACAGTGCATGTCAGAGCAAAAACCAAGCCATGAGGTCGAAGGAATTGTCCGTAGAGCTCCGAGACAGGATTGTGTCAAGGCACAGACCTTGGGAAGGGTCCCAAAACATTTCTGCAGATTTGAAGGTCCCCAAGAACACAGTGGCCTCCATCATTCGGAAATGGAAGATCTTTGGAACCATCAAGATTCTTCCTAGAGCTGGCCGCCCGGCCAAACTGAGCAATCGGGGAGAAGGGCCTTGGTCAGGGAGGTGACCAAGAACCCGATGGTCACTCTGACAGAGCCTCGGAGTTCCTCTGTGGAGATAGGAGAACCTTCCAGAAGGGCAGCCATCTCTGCAGCACTCCACCAATCAGGCCTTTATGGTAGAGTGGCCAGACGGAAGCCACTCCTCAGTAAAAGGCATATAACAGCCCACTTGGAGTTTGTCAAAAGGCACCTAAAGACTCTCAGACCATGAGAAACAAGATTTTCTGGTCTGATGAAACCAAGATTGAACTCTTTGGCCTGAATGCCAAGTGTCACATTTGAAGGAAACCTGGCACCATCCCTTCGGTGAAGTATGGTGGTGGCAGCATTATGCTGTGGGAATATTTTTCAGCAGCAGGGACTGGGAGACTAGTCAGGATCTAGGCAAAGATGAACGGAGTAAAGTACAGAGATCCTTGATGAAAACCTGCTCCAGAGCGTTCAGGACCTCAAACCGTGGTGAAAATTCACCTTCCAATAGGACAACAACCCTAAGCACACAATCAAGCCAACGCACGAGTGGCTTCGGGAACACTCTGAATGTCCTTGAGTGGCTCAGCCAGAGCCCGGACTTGAACCCGATCAAACATATCTGGAGAGACCTGAAAATAGCTGTGCTGCCACA
>NW_019955463.1:0-1396 GCF_002910315.2 Salvelinus sp. IW2-2015
GACACTACATGTATCAGATAGAGATGGTGTGATGATCAGTTTTCTGTGGGAATGAGTTAGTAGATACAACATGTATCAGATAGAGATGGTGTGATCAGTTTTCACCATTTAGTTTGGTTGTTTTTTTGTTGTTTTGTTTTTTACTACTAAGCAACTTTTGTTTAATGATATACATACTTTGAAACGATAAACATGTTTATTAAATTGTCTTAAATAGATGTATTATTTTCGTCATTGATGGATGTATTTGGATGTCTGCATTAAACTTAATTGATGTGCGAATGAAAAATACATATTCTACTTGAATTTGTGCTGGTCAAACTTTGGGTTATCTATACAGACAATGCAATGTTTTTTGTTTAATTGGTGTTATTAAAACTAATTTAAATGTCTATGTATCTACTCAATACATGTCACTACACCTCTACATGCCAATTAGCTAGCCCCCTGTATGTTCTACAATACATACAAATAATGTTTTCAGGATAAAGGACATGTATTTCATATTTAAGTAAAAGTTAAATAAAATAACATTTATTTTGTCAATGTATAATTGTAATGTGTTTTCTATGGTGCCAAAGTCCAGAGACTATATTACTACCACAATTCAAGTATGATCCACTTACTCTTGGGGAATGGAACCAGAGAGGAAGCTCGCATTACCCTTTCCATGCCCCATTGTTCAGAGTGGAGGAGCTGTGAACTCTCCTGTGATGGCCCACGTCTACCACAACCTTTCCTATTGTGTTAGTCGGCACCACAGCATTTTAGGAAGCCATTGTTCAAAATGTGTTCATACACACAGTAACAATGGGAGGGGGTGTGGCCTGCACAGGGGAGGACCAGGAGGTTGATCTCAGACTTCTATTTAGAACTGGGATTCTACCCAGAGTTTACAGATTAACAGTGAGGACAAACCCAGCCTGCCTCTTTCCATCCACACTGAGTCCAAACCTACGGTCTAGTGATGGGCATTCCGGCTCTTTTGGCTCCCAAGCGGCTCTTTAAAAAAAGTATGTTTTGTATTTTTTCAAGTCAAACAGTTTGCGATAGTTTGACTATGATTGGTGTTAAAACAATTCTAATTAAATTATTGAATGAAATCATACTCTACCTTAACCACAATGTATTTAAAAATGCATTGGTTTGTTATTAAATAGAATGCTATTAAACATTTGCATTTAAAGTATAACTTTTTAATGTATTTAAACAAAGTGCATATAAATCTAACCATTCAAAACGAATACAATCTGAACCGCATAATATATTTATTTATTTTTTCACCTTTATTTAACCAGGTAGGCAAGTTGAGAACAAGTTCTCATTTACAATTGCGACCTGGCCAAGATAAAGCAAAGCAGTTCGACACATACAACAACACAGAGTTACACATGGA
>NW_019955464.1:0-1395 GCF_002910315.2 Salvelinus sp. IW2-2015
TATAATTTTTTGCATCACAGCACTGAAGTGTAAGGAGCCTCAAAAAATTCATGAACTGGATCTTTAGATTCACCACTTGGGTCCTGTTTCAGTAATAATGAAATCAGACCTTCTTGTTGAGTATCTGATAATCTAGCATTTAATATGAATGGTTAAAGCATGCTAATAACGGTCCTCTGAGTGGAAATTCTGTAAGAGTAATGTACACTACCGTTCAAAAGTTTGGGGTCACTTTGAAATTTCCTTGTTTTTTTAAATAAAAGCTATTTTTTTGTCCACTAAAATAACATCAAATTGATCAAAAATACAGTGTAGACATTGTTAATGTTGTAAATTACTATTGTAGCTGGAAACGGTGTTCCAGTGGCATGTTGTGTTAGCTAATCCAAGTTTATCGTTTTAAAATGCTAATTGAGCATTAGAAAACCCTTTTGCAATTATGTTAGCACAGCTGAAAAAGGTTGTTCTGATTAAAGAAGCAATAAAACTGTCCTTCTTTAGACTGGTTGAGTATCTGGAGCATCAGCATTTGCGGGTTTGATTACAGGCTCAAAATGGCCAGAAACAAAGAACTTTCTTCTGAAACTCGTCAGTCTATTCTTGTTCTGAGAAAGGAAGGCTATTTCATGTGAGAAATTGCTAAGAGGCTGAAGATCTCGTACAACGCTGTGTACTACTCCCTTCACAGAACAGAGCAAACTGTCTCCAACCAGAATAGAAAGAGGAGTGGGAGGCCCCGGTGCACAACTGAGCAAGATGACAAGTACATTACAGTGTCTAGTTTGAGAAACAGACGCCTCACAAGTCCTCAACTGGCAGCTTCATTAAATAGTACCCACAAAACACCAGTCTCAACGTCAACAGTGAAGAGGCAACTTCGGGATGCTGGCCTTCTCGGCAGAGTTTCAAAGAAAAAGTCATATCTCAGACTGGCCAATAAAAAGAAAAGATTAAGATGGGCAAAAGAACACAGACACTGGACAGAGGAAATAACAGCTGCTGCACGATATCTAAGGAAGTCTCGAGCTATTGCTCACCTGAGGTAGAGTATCTCTTAATTACTTGTTACTTTTATTTCTTATTATCAGTATTTTTTTAAACTGCGTTGTTGGTTAAGGGCTCGTAAGTAAGCATTTCACTGTAAGGTCTACACCTGTTGTATTCGGGGGATGTGACTAATACAATTTGATTTGATTTATAAGAGATCAGATGATGTTCCTGACACTGTAACACAGACTATTTTTGACTCACAATTCTGGCAGCTTGGAACAGTGTAACTTCAAGGTGTTCTGGTGTTGTTGCATGGTCGAGTGGTGTGAATTTATGATCTTAGTTGATCTTGGATTTTAGAGCTGTTGAGTTATATCTAGAACCTGAAAGGGTACTTTGGCAGTC
>NW_019955465.1:0-1395 GCF_002910315.2 Salvelinus sp. IW2-2015
CAGTTTCATCATAGCGCTTTATGATTTTTGCGACTGCGCTTGAAGAAACTTTCCGAATTGAAATGTTTCATATTGACTGAACTTCATGTCTTAAGGTAATGATGGACTGTCYTTTCTCTTTGCTTATTTYAGCTGTTCTTGCCATAATATGGACTTGGTKTTTWARCAAATAGGGCTATCTTCTGTATACCKCCCCTACTTTGTCACAACACAACTGATTGGCTCAAATGCATTAAGGAGGAAAGAAATTCCACAATTTAACTTTTAACAAGGCACACCTGTTAATTGAAATGCATTCCAGGTGATTACCTCATGAAACTGGTTTAGAGAATGTGAAGTGTGTGCAAAGCTGTCATCAAGGCATGGGGTGGCTATTTGAATCTCAAGTATAAAATATATTTTGATATGTTTAACTCTTTCTTTAGGTACTACCTGATTCCATATGTGTTATTTCATAATTTTGATATCTTCAACTATTATTCTACAATGTAGAAAATAGTACAAATCAATAATAACCCTTGAATGAGTAGATGTGGCCAAACTTTTGACTGGTACTGTATACATCTATCCTTCTCGCTATCCTTCTCTCTCTCGCTATCCTTCTTTCTTTCTATCTATCTCTCTTTTCTCACCCTCTCCCAATCTCTCTCTCTTTCTCCCTCTTTCTCTTACCTCTCCCTCTTTCTCTTTCCCCTCTCTCTATCCTTCTCTCTCTCGCTATCCTTCTCTCTCTCTCGCTATCCTTCTCTCTCTCTCTATCCTTCTCTCMCTCGCTATCCTTCTCTATATCCTTCTCTCTATCCTTCTCTCTCTCTCTCTCTGATATTCTATGTGAGAGGAACCCATCTAGAACACCAGTAGATGTCAGTATGCACCACTGATGATTCTCTGCTCTGGTTGTTATCATCTCTGAACGGGGGTCACAGTCAAATCATCCAGCTATAGTGGATTCTCCAGAAGAGCAGGAAATAGAGTGGAACCTCTCATGGTTGGCTGTTCCAGCTGAATGATTACAGTAGCTCCTAATGCTGTGTTCGTACCACTGAGCCCTTCCTATTGTCTCAGAGGGAGATGAGACGGCCAACATATGACTTACTAGGATCTGAGAGGGAGATGAGATGGCCAAATTATGACTTACTAGGATCTGAGAGGGAGATGATGGTGAAAATATAGCATTCTTCTTAAAAATATGAAAAATATATAAGATGTGATTGTTCCTGGTTGGTTTTTTAGGCCAATAAATGTATTGTATTCACAGCTTAAGAGAATGCACCTGCATTCAAGAGTGGACAGACACACACACACCTTACACATGTTTTACCTTCTCATGCATTAGGAATGCCCCCCACTAACGAATGTCCCCCCCAGTAACTGATCAATGTCCCCCCCAGTAAC
>NW_019955466.1:0-1394 GCF_002910315.2 Salvelinus sp. IW2-2015
AACTAAGGGAGTGACAGATATAGGCGAGGTAATCAGTAAAGTGATGGAGTCCAGGTGTGTCTCATGATGAGGCGCAGGTGAGCGTAACGAAGGTGGCAGGTGTGCGTAATGATGGTAGTCAGAGCCAGTGATTAGTAAACCGGAAACGTTGAGTGCCGGAGAGGGAGTAGACGAAACAGTACCACCGACGAGCGGCTCTAGCCGCAGGACGACACCGGCCAAGGGGACGGCCTTGAGGGCGAGGAGCGGGCCGGTCCGGACGGCGAAGGTGGAAATCCCAGATGATGTTGGGATCCAGAATGTCCTCCACCCAACACCGCTCCTCTGGACCGTACCCCTCCCAGTCCACCAGGTACTGGAGTTGACCCCCATGACGTTGGGAGTCCAGTAGGGATCTGACAGCATAGGTGGGACCACCATGGACATCCAGGGGAGGCGGAGGGGTGTCGTGGGGGACAGCCTCAGCCGGGGGACCAGGAACCACCGGCCTGTGAAGGGAGACATGAAAGGAAGGTGAGATATGGCAGTCACTGGGGAGCTGTAATCAATGCGTCACCTCGTTGACCCTCCGGAGAACATTAAACGACTCCACAAACCGGGGGCTCAGCTTCTTACAGGGCAGGTGGAGTGGGAGGTTCCTGGTGGAGAGCCATACGCAATCACCAGGATGAAACACGGGAGCCCCCCCAGCTCCTGGTTCATCCTCTCCACCTGTCTGTTGGGACTGATGCCTATACCTGGAAGTGAGGCTGACCGTGACCCCAAGCTTCTCCATGATGGCTCTCCATACTTGTGATGTGAATTGAGTGCCACGGTCAGAGACGATGTCCTCCGGAAGGCCACAATGCCAGAAGACCTGCTGGAACAGTGCCTCAGCGACCTGTATAGCAGTAGGGAGAGATCAGAGAGGGATGAAATGATATGATTTGGAAAATCTATCCACAACCACCAAAATGGTGGTGAAGCTGTCAGAGGGGAGATCAGTGACAAAGACAATGGATAGATGAGACCAGGGACACTGAAGCACGGGAAGGCGTTTCCCTGCTGGAGCATGCTGGGGAGACTTAGTTTGGGCACACCGAACAGGAGTTGACGTAGCGAATAACATCCTGCGCCAAGGTGGGCCATCAATACTTCCAGGAGAATGATTGTATAGTACGGGTGATTCCAGGATGTCCAGTGACGACAGCTGTGTGTGCCCAGGTCAACAGCCGCTCCCTTATCCCCGTGGGAATGTAGATGCGCTCAGGAGGACAGGTAGTGAGTGCGGGTTCCCTCTCCAGAGCCTGGCGAATGTCCGCATCTACGTCCCAGACCACAGGGGCTACGGTTCGAGAGGTAACAGGAAAACAGGTCCACCGGCATTCGGGTGACCAGTCCGTGATTCTCATCCT
>NW_019955467.1:0-1394 GCF_002910315.2 Salvelinus sp. IW2-2015
TGAGGAGGAGATGCACTGCAGTACTTAATGCAGCTGGTGGCCACACCAGATACTGACTGTTACTTTTGATTTTGACCCCCCCTCCCTTTTGTTCAGGGACACATTATTCAATTTATGTTAGTCACATGTCTGTGGAACTTGTTCAGTTTATATCTCAGTTGTTGAATCTTGTTATGTTCATACAAATATTTACACATATTAAGTTTGCTGAAAATAAATGCAGTTGACAGTGAGAGGACGTTTCTTTTCTTGCTGAGTTTATATGTCGCAAGTAAACGCCCTGGGTGACGAGCTGATACAATTCCAAGTCTGGAATGTTAAATCCAGGAATTACTGAATTGAGTGACATATGTGTTGTCATTTGTATATTTATCTTAAATTTTAACTGGTTTGGCGTGTATTTGTTTTGTCAGTGCTGTGAGATATTTAGCAGGTTTATTTGCCATTGAATAGTATGCTTTATTTGAGTTTAACCTGTAGTTGTTGGCTCTCTTCAAAAGTAAAATCATATTTACCTTTTTATGGGCTTTTACTAAAATAGTGATTTATTTGTCTTTAATTTACAATTCTAACTCAGATTACATTTTTTCAGAGTATGAGATTATCTTTATCCTAATGTATGCCTTAAAAGCATCCCAAATTATATCGGGGGATGACTTTTCTCAGTCCTTTTTGTCTACATTTGAAATGGTTTTGTCAATTCTTGAATAGCTTTTCTTACTTTGAAAAAAAAGGAGTAGTCTTTTCTATTTGGGAATAGAAGTAGTGTCCTGTAAATTATTTGTAGAGATGTAATTTTTCAGCCACTTTGGAGGTTCCTTGAATTTGCCTTTTTTTTGTTGCTGTGTCTGTCAATCTTATCAAATATATATATCAGGATGCCTACACCTCTGCTGTTACTACAGTAGGTGGCAGCATATGCCTCTCCAACCCAGCTCCTCTTTAAATATTCAATTTCTCCTTTTTTGAAATTTAACTCTTGCAGGAAAACCACATCTGCTGACAATCTCTTTAAGTGTTCAAGAATCATATGCTATTTTTTCATCATGAAGCCTGTGCACATTCCATGTAATTAGTTGGATTTTGTTGGTCTTACTTGTATACAATCAAAGTTAACCTTGTCTGTTCTGTCTATCATTGATGAACCTGATAAAACATTTTAGCTGACATGAGGGCAGTGGGCATTCCATGAAATGGGAGAGTCATAGTACGAATACATAGTTTTGTGTAGATTACAGTGACATAAGAGGAAGCCACGGAAGCGGGAATTAACTATGGTGGGGTGGGGGCCACGTCCAGCGCCAGAGCCGCCACCGTGGACAGATGCCCACCCAGACCCTCCCCTATAGGTTCAGGTTTTGCGTCCGGAGTCCGCACCTTTGGGGGGGGGGGGG
>NW_019955468.1:0-1394 GCF_002910315.2 Salvelinus sp. IW2-2015
GAAAATGTCAGTGAAGACACTTGCCATTTGGTCAGCGCATGCTCGGAGTACACGTTCTGATAATCAATCTGGCCTTGTGAATGTTGACCTGTTTAAAGGTCTTACTCACATCAGCTACGGAGAGCTTGATCCCACAGTCGTCCGGAAACAGCTGATGCTCTCGTGCATGCTTCAGTGTTGCTTGCCTCGAAGCGAGCATAGAAGTTATTTAGCTCGTCTGGAAGGCTTGTGTCACTGGGCCGCTCACGGCTGTGCTTCCCTTTGTAGTCCGTAATAGTTTGCAAGCCTTGCCACGTCCAACAAGCGTCGGTGCCGGTGTAGTATGATTCAATCTTAGTCCTGTATTGACACTTTGCCTGTTTGATGGTTCGTCGGAGGGCATTGCGGGATTTCTTATAAGCGTCCGAGTTAGAGTCCCGCTCCTTGAAAGCGGCAGCTCTACCCTTTAGCTCATTGCTGATGTTGCCTGTAATCCATGGCTTCTGGTTGGGGTATGTACGTACGGTCACTGTGGGGACAACATCATCAATGCACTTATTGATGAAGCCAGTGACTGATGTGGTGTACTCCTCAATGCTATGTAGCGTACAGCAGGTCAGCCACCAGGGGGAGACTCGTCGAGGCCTGGTGACAGACGGAGTATACATCACGGGATGATGGCTCCATCTGCTGGACGTGCCAGGTCTCGACGGGCTATCCAGCCAGGACTAATTGGGGCTGATTGGGAGTTGGTGAGTAATCAAGGGCTGATTTCTCACCAGCTGTACAAGTCCCATAAAGCTGCCAGAAGGGCAGCACACAGGGAAGAGACTGGGGGAAGAAAGGACTCCCGTATAGTTGGAGGACAGTTGCAGAGGTAACAGGAGTGCGGTCAGTTGTTGATCCCGACAGGATACAGCAAGACCCGGAGCCCAGAAGACGGTATCCCGGAGAGGGTCTCATGGGGGAGACCTATTATTTTCTTTTGAACTATTATTTTAATAAACACCTTTGAAACTGAGTGTCTGATCTGTGTAAACTTTTTGACCCAACCCCCTGGTCTGCCTCAGCTATCAGAAGAAGCCCGGGAACATATTCCACACTGTGCTAGCAAAACATTCCTGTAGATTAGCATCTGCTTCATCTGACCACTTCCGTATTGAGTGAGTCACTGGTACTTCCTGCTTTAGTTTTTGCTTGTAAGCAGGAATCAGGAGGATAGAGTTATGGTCAGATTTGCCAAATGGAGTGCGAAGGAGAGCTTTGTACGAGTCTCTGTGTGTGGAGTAAAGGTGGTCTAGAGTTTTTTTTCCTCGGGTTGCACATGTAACATGCTGATAGAACTTAGGTAAAACGCATTTAAGTTTCCCCGCATTAATGTTCCCGGCCAGTAGGAGCGCCGCCTCTGGATGTGC
>NW_019955469.1:0-1394 GCF_002910315.2 Salvelinus sp. IW2-2015
TATCGGTCGAGGATCTTGACACTACTGGTACGACGCTCCCGTGCCACCTTCAGTTCCTGTAGCTGTAGTTTCCTCCGCAATCCCCGGTTTTCTTTCTGGCTTTGAGAAATTTCCAAACGAAATACTGCATAGTCGTCGTCTACGAGTTTACAGATCTCTYCCACYGCTGCYTTKGCTAGCASCTCCATGATGGATGCTATTTGAGTGTGAAAAACCATACAGTTAGCCATTGTTAGCTAACGTTAGCAGCTAGCTAGCGTTACCTAGATAACATATCGACCAAGTCCTGTCTCCAACGTGAATTAAAGACTACCTTAGTTATGTGATGCTGTGCAGTTAKATTAGTTTGAGTTCCAGGGTGTTAATAAACGTCTAAATAACAAACGCTAACGTGAAATTGTACTTGGTCACGGTTAACTTCCTTCTACACGGAAGAGAAATTATCTTATTGGTTGGCGTCATTGCTCAAAGGGCGTAGTTAAATTAAAAAAGAATGCGCACTTTTCTTTGAAATACGGTACTATTTATTACATAACACATCAAATCTCCTATGATCACTGATTGTGTCCGAATACCAATACTACCGTACTATATGTTTAATAATTAAACTGCATACTAATTTAGTAGTTTGATTTCGTAGAAATCACTCGTCTTTTTCGACTCACGTGTTTGACGCGCTGTAGCAAAGTGAACGCAATGGTGCATTCGAAATTTCATATACTATTTTTTCGCAGAACATACTTGTTTGGTAATAAAAGTGTTAGTAAGAATAGAACAACTTTATACCATCTAAATCTAATTGTATTAGTCACATGCTTCGTAAACAACAGGTGTGAACTAACAGTGAAACGTTTACTTATGGGCCCTTCCCAACAATGTAGAGAGAAAGAAAATAGAGCCATAGGGTGCGTTCGTAAATTCACTCTGGCTATCTACTCCGATTTCACTGCGATCTGTACACTCTCGTTGGCTGGCCCTCGCGTCATACTCGTCGCCAAACCCACTGGCTCCAGGTCATCTACAAGTCTTTGCTAGGTAAAGCCCGCCTTATCTCAGATTACTGGTCACCATAGCAGCACCCACCCGTAGCACGCACTCCAGCAGGTATATCTCACTGGTCACCCACAAAGCCAATTCCTCCATTGGCCGCCTTTCCTTCCAGTTCTCTGCTGCCAATGACTGGAACGAACTGCAAAAATCACTGAAGCTGGAGACTCATATCTCCCTCACTAGCTTTAAGCACCAGCTGTCAGAGCAGCTCACAGATCACTGCACCTGTACATAGCCCATCTGTAAATAGCCCATCCAACTACCTAATCCCCATACTGTATTTATTTTGCTCCTTTTGCACCTCAGTATCTCAACTTGCACATTCATTTTCTGCACATCTATCA
>NW_019955470.1:0-1393 GCF_002910315.2 Salvelinus sp. IW2-2015
GTGTGCTACTGTTGACCAGGGCCCTATTCTCTCTGTAGTGTGCTACTGTTGACCAGGGCCCTATTTCTCTGTAGTGTGCTACTGTTGACCAGGGCCCTATTCTCTCTGTAGTGTGCTACTGTTGACCAGGGCCCTATTCCCTCTGTAGTGTGCTACTGTTGACCAGGCCCTACAGTGGCTTGTGAAAGTATTCACCCCCTTGGCATTTTTCCGATTTTGTTGCCTTACAACCTGGAATTAAAATTTAGTTTTTGGGGGTTTGTATCATTTGATCTACACAACATGCCTACCACTTTGAAGTTGCAAAATATGTTTTATTGTGAAACAAACAAGAAATAATAAGAAAAAAAAATTGAAAACTTGAGCGTGCATAACTATTCACCCCCCCAAAGTCAATACTTTGTAGAGCCACCTTTTGCAGCAATTACAGCTTCAAGTCTCTTGGGGTATGTCTCTATAAGCTTGGCACATCTAGCCACTGGGATTTTTGCCCATTCTTCAAGGCAAATCTGCTCCAGCTCCTTCAAGTTGGATGGGTTCCGCTAGTTTACAGCAATCTTTAAGTCATACCACAGATTCTCAATTGGATTGAGGTCTGGGCTTTGACTAGGCCATTCCAAGACATTTAAATGTTTCCCCTTAAACCACTCGAGTGTTGCTTTAGCAGAATGCTTAGGGTCATTGTGCTGCTGGAAGGTGAACCTCCGTCCCAGTCTCAAATCTCTGGAAGACTGAAACAGGATTCCATCAAGAATTTCCCTGTATTTAGCACCATCCATCATTCATTCAACTCTGACCAGTTTCCCAGTCTCTGCCAATGATGCTGCCACCACCATGCTTCACTGTGGGGATGGTGTTCTCGGGGTGATGAGAGGTGTTGGGTTTGCGCCAGACACAGCGTTTCAGTCTCATCTGAACAGAGTATCTTCTTCCATATGTTTGGGGATTCTCCCACATGCCTTTTGGCGAACACCAGATGTGTTTGCTTATTTTTTTCTTTAAGCAATGGCTTTTTTCTGGCCACTCTTCTGTAAAGCCCAGCTCTGTGGAGTGTACTGCTTAAAGTGGTCCTATGGACAGATACTCCAATCTCCACGGTTGAGCTTTGCAGCTCCTTCAGGGTTATCTTTGGTCTCTTTATGCCTCTCTGATTAATGCCTTCCTTGCCTGGTCTGTGAGTTTTGGTGGGCGGCCCTGTCTTGGCAGGTTTGTTGTGGTGACATACTCTTTAAAAAAAATTGTAATGGATTTAATGATGCTCGGTGGGATGTTCAAAGTTTCAGATATTTTTATTTAACCCAACCCTGATCTGTACTTCTCCACAACTTTGTCCCTGACCTGTTTGGAGAGCTCCTTGGTCTTCATGGTGCCGCTTGCTTGGTGGTTCCCCTTG
>NW_019955471.1:0-1393 GCF_002910315.2 Salvelinus sp. IW2-2015
ACATATCTTACATTACTCATATGTATATACTGTATTTTATACCATCTATCGCACCTTGCCTATGCCGCTCGGCCATCGCTCATCCATATATTTATATGTACATATTCTCATTCATCCCTTTCAGATTTGTGTGTATTAGGTAGTTGTTGGGGAATTGTTAGATTACTTGTTAGATATTACTGCACTGTCGGAACCAGAAGCACAAGCATTTCGCTACATTCACATTAACATCTGCTAACCATGTGTATGTGACCAATACATTTTGATTTGAAACTCTGTTGGAAAAGCATTCCAGATTGAGAGAATGCCAAGAGTGTGCAAAGCTGTCATCAAGGCAAAGGGTGGCTACTTTGAAGAATCTCAAATAGACTATTTTGATTTGTTTAACACTTTTTTGGTTACTACATGATCTTTTACATTTTATTTAACTAGGCATTTCATGTGTTATTTCATAGTTTTGATGTTTTCACTGTTACTCAACAATGTCGAAAAGAGTAAAATAAAGAAAAACCCTTGAATGAGTAGGTGTGTCCAAACTTTGACTGATACTGTAAATGTACATAGCTACCTCAATTACCTCGTACCCCTGCACATCGACTCGGTACTGGTAATCCCTGTATAGAGCCATGTTATTTTTTACTCGTTATTGTTATTCGTTATTCACTGTGTATTTATTCCTGATGGCACTATTTAAATGGTTTATCTTTAACTCTGCATTGTTGGAAAAAGACCTGTACAGTAAGTAAGCATTTCACTGTTAGTCTACACCTGTTGTTTGCAAAGAATGTGACAAAGAAATGTTATCACTCAAATTCTCTCTCCCAATAACCCTCACTCTCCACCTCAACATCTCTCCACCTCCCTCTCCCTCCATCCATCCTGTGTCTCTCACCTTGCATAGCAAAACCCTGGCTGGAAATGTGGCTTTCTCCATATAGCAGCTTGTCATCATCCTCCTAGTCCTTATAAACATCACTCTATTAAGTCATATCTCCATCCTTCTCTCCCTCCATATCTCTGTATCTCACCTGGCATAGTGAAACCCTGAGAGTAGATGTCTCCAGCTCCGTAGAAGAGTTCATCATCATCCTGGTCGTCCTGGTCGGTGTAGCCGTGCAGGTGCTCCAGGTAAGGCAGTACAGTCATGCTACGCCACGCATCCCTCCGGTCAGCACTGGGGGGCATTGGCATCAGAGGCTCCATGGCAGGGTGTTTCTTCCTCACCCAGCTGTAACCACACAAAGATTGGTTTTAAGGTTATGTGTGGAACTTTAAATAATGCCACTTTAATAATGTTGACATATCTTACATTACTCATATGTATATACTGTATTTTATACCATCTATCGCACCTTGCCTATGCCGCTCGGCCATCGCTCATCCATATATTTAT
>NW_019955472.1:0-1393 GCF_002910315.2 Salvelinus sp. IW2-2015
CATACAATAAAATCAATCATAGGTTTCTTTGAATCAAAGCAAAAATAATTAGCTACAAAAAAAGAAAAAAACTACAGTAAAACATGAACTGCAGTGTTCCTCACCTGGCTTGCTGTAAAAAGCAGAACAAAGGCTTGATTACTGTACTTCTATACTTCCCTCAACCCTGTCTTGTGGATTTGGCCATAGGTTCTCATCCACATCACAATGGATGTTTTCATTAGCCAAACATCTTGGGAAGAATCTTTGGGCATGGCGAGTCCAGACCTGACACTGGTCTGCCGTGATGTCATTGCATGCATCATCCATGGCCTGGAGAAGGGTGGCTTGTTCGTGAGGGCGCCTATCATATACCTTCCATCTCCATGTGGAGAAAAATTCCTCAATCGCGTTTTAGGAAAGGAGAGTATGGGGTGGTAACTACTCCTTTCCCTGTACTTCCTGGAATTTTTATGCACTACAGTATCTAGAGTTTACAGAGAATGGTGCGATAAACAAAACATATTCAGTGAGCGGCAGTTCTGTGGGCAAAACACCTTGTTAATGAGAGAGGTCAGAGGAGAATGTCCAGACTCATTTAATAGAAAGGCCACAAATGCTCAAATAACAGCTGTTTAAAACAGTGGTGTGCAGAAGGGCATCTCTTAACGTACAACACCGTGAATAATTCAGGCTGTTGTGGAGGCAAAAGCATGTCCTACCCACTACTAGATAGGTGTACCTAATAAAGTGGCCGGAGAGCGTACAGTAATGTCAAATTTGAAAACATGGTCTGGAAAAGTGGTACATGGGACCATAGAAACATTGTCTGATAAAGAATGATGATGAAATATTACATCCATAGATAATGTAGTCCAGTTGGTTCATGTTCCACGGTAATTGGTGTCAATGGATCTCGTTATCCTGAAACGTTCATGATCTAAACATGGAATATTGTTCGTCAGTTTCCATACAACTATGCATTAAGAGTAATGCAACAGTTACTTATCATTTTGATCAGTTGTATCAATTGATAGTTAGATCATTGTAATGAAATGAATAGACAGTCATTTCAGATGTAATGTGTGAATTGCATTTTGAAGTGGTAATACTTTGATGTTAAGTTGTGTCATTTTGAACAGGTGATTTTAGTTCAATGAACAAATGATCTTAGCTTTATGTGTATTGTATCCAAGCAATTGGAAAAAGTGTTAGAGTTTTGAAAAATTTGCATTGGTTGTGAGTTTTGTGTCTAGAGTTTTGAAAATGACATCAAGGTTCCGAAATTAGTGCCAAAGTGATTGTAAAAAAWATGTAAGCCACTGTTCCCCGGTAGGCCATCATTGTAAATAAGAATTTGTTCTTACCTGACTTGTCTCGTTAAATAAAGGTTACATGTACAGAAAAGTGTGTA
>NW_019955473.1:0-1393 GCF_002910315.2 Salvelinus sp. IW2-2015
AAGTGAAATGTTTAACCTATTAACCTGCTTCATTATTTATCTATTACCAGTTGATGATGAACAACTCCAATTTCATACATCATTGAAAATTTGTCTGAATTTGATGGAGACATTATACATCTTAGTACCTTATCAATTTATGATTTGTATCAATGTGGACGAGAGACAGGGGAGCAGGAACTGAGTATTTTTGCCGAGCAATGCAACGAAGCTGGATCATTCTGGCAATGATACCTGCACCATCTACACGCTGCAAAGACTCCCTACCTCTTCGCCATTGTACACGATGGCCCATTGATGGAGACTTCCTTTGACCATTCTAAAGCCCGCATGGGGCATCCTTGCTTTAATGGCCTTGACTTTCTGGTCTAACTCTTCATCTGGCATATCAGAATAGCATTCCCTGACAGACATATTGTGTTCTTTCATGCTTCTGTAAAAAAAGCTAACCGTTACACTGTCATGAAATAGAATTATACATCGACTATGAAACAAATAGGACATGGCCTACTTATGAGTTGCCATGAAAGAAAGTTAGATGAATTCAACTAAATGTTTTTGGTTAGCTTGAGAATAATAATTGCATGATTTATCATTCTACGGTATGTATGTATGTATGTATCTATGTAATATAGTATCAAATCAAATCAAATTTATTTGTCACATACACATGGTTAGCAGATGTTAATGCGAGTGTAGCGAAATGCTTGTGCTTCTAGTTCCGACAATGCAGTAATAACCAACGAGTAATCTAACCTAACAATTCCACAACTACTACCTTATACACACACAAGTGTAAAGGGATAAAGAATATGTACATGAAGATATATGAATGAGTAATGGTACAGAACGGCATAGGCAAGATGCAGTAGATGGTATTGAGTACAGTATATACATATGAGATGATTAATGTAGGGTATGTAAACATAAAAGTGGCATAGTTTAAAGTGGCTAGTATTATGTATTACATAAAGATGGCAGCGGTAGAATGTTAGAATGTTATGAACCGACACTGAATCGTAGGAGCTAACTACTAGTTATGTAACTTTAGAAGTTGGACGGAAGAATGCCCAGTGCTGCTCACCTGAGATGCCAACATCACATAGTCCTTTGTAGGTGTCCGCTATGACTTCCTTTGTGTCAGAAAGAAAGGGTGAACACTATTGGTTGTAGCCAAACTGACACTCAAAAAATGGCTAAAATGGAGAGTGGTTGATAGCAAAATTAGATTAGTGTTGTTTTCAAATACAATTTTTTTGTCAAAATATTTGGGGGAAATAAAATGCATAAAATGCAAGTTTTGCGCTCTATTACAAAATATTTGATAGCAAAAAAATTGTTTTACTTTGAAGCCTCAATTTTGCTTTCAGAACAAATATTTTCGATTGAAAAT
>NW_019955474.1:0-1393 GCF_002910315.2 Salvelinus sp. IW2-2015
GGTGGCTGTTTAACAGTCTGATGGCCTTGAGATAGAAGCTGTTTTTCAGTCTCTCGGTCCCTGCTTTGATGCACCTGTACTGACCTCGCCTTTTGGATGATAGCGGGGTGGACAGGCAGTGGCTCGGGTGGGTGTTGTCCTTGATGATCTTTATGGCCTTCCTGTGACATCGGGTGGTGTAGGTGTCCTGGAGGGCAGGTAGTTTGCCCCCAGTGATTGCCTATTAATTGTTTAACTTGGGTCAAACGTTTCGGGTAGCCTTCCACAAGCTTCCCACAATAAGTTGGGTGAATTTCGGCCCATTCCTTCTGACAGAGCTGGAGTAACGGAGTCAGGTTTGTAGGCCTCTTGCTTGCACACACTTTTTCAGTTATGCTCACAAATGTTCCATAGGATTGAGGTCAAGGCTTTGTGATGGCCACTCCAATACCTTGACTTTGTTGTCCTTAAGTCATTTTGCCACAACTTTGGAAGTATGCTTGGTGTCATTGTCCAAGCTTTAACTTCCTGACTGATGTCTTGAGATGTTGCTTCAATATATCCACATCATTTTCCTGCCTCATGATGCCATCTATTTTGTGAAGTGCACCAGTCCCTCCTGCAGCAAAGCACCCCCACAACATGATGCTTCCACCCCCGTGCATCATGGTTGGGATGGTGTTCTTCGGCTTGGAAGCATCCCCCTTTTTCCTCCAAACATAACGATGGTCATTATGGCCAAACAGTTCTATTTTGTTTCATCAGACCAGAGGACATTTCTCCCAAAAAGTACGATATTTGTCCCCATGTGCAGTTGCAAACCGTAGTCTGGCTTTATATGGCGGTTTTGGAGCACTGGCTTCTTCCTTGCTGAGCGGCCTTTCTGGTTATGTCGATATAGGACTCGTTTCACTGTGGATGAAGATACTTTTGTACCTGTTTCCTCCAGCATCTTCACAAGGTCCTTTGCTGTTGTTCTGGGATTGATTTGCACTTTTTGCACCAAAGTACTTTCTACTCTAGGAAACAGAACGCGTCTCCTTCCTGAGCGGTATGATGGCTGCGTGGTCCCATGGTGTTTATACCTGCGTACTATTGTTCGTACAGATGATCGTGGTACCTTCAGGCGTTTGAAAATTGCTAACAAAGTATGAACCAGACTTGTGGAGGTCTACAATTGTTTTTTCTGAGGTCTTGGCTGATTTCTTTTGATTTTCCCATGATGTCAAGCAAAGAGGCACTGAGTTTGAAGGTAGGCCTTGAAATACATCCACAGGTACACATCCAATTGACTCAAATTATGTCAATTAGCCTATCAGAATCTTCTGAAGCCATTACATCATTTTCTGGAATTTTCCAAGCTGTTTAAAAGGCACAGTCAACTTAGTGTATGTAAACTTCTGACCCACTGGAA
>NW_019955475.1:0-1392 GCF_002910315.2 Salvelinus sp. IW2-2015
GATGCAACACAATGAAAGAGAAGACCTGAATGTGTCAGAGTGGAACATTTCTGATTGGGACTTGGGAACTACGACTGTGACGGGCATGCATACAGAGACACAGATTGTGCCAGGCCGTGAGCCTGAGGGCCCAGAGCATCATAAGAGGCCAAAAAGGGTCAGAAGGCCTCCGGACCGAGTGGATCTGTAAACAGGTTGTATATGATTTGATAAGTGAAAAACTGTTTTTGATGTTCATCAAGGATGTTTTCAGAGGAAGTGAGAATTTCTGGGGAGGAGTGTGGTGTATTGAGAAATGTTTTATGTGTTAATGAGTTTAGATTTAAAACGGTTGCAAATAGCCAATGACATTTGTAGGAGATGTGTACTTATTATAAGTACGCTTCGGAGTCTTCAGTAAAAGAACCCAGCATGTTAGGATGCAATAAAAATTATTTGCAAAAAACAATCAGAATTTGACAGAAATATGGCTGAGACACAAAGAAAATGAAATGAGAAGGAGTACAAAAATGTTCAGATTAATACTGCCATTGAGAAAATTAAAAACATTATCAAGACATGATCTCTTACAAGGACAGTCTCGCAAAAATAAGCATTCTTGRGTTCTAACTACATTCAAAGTGCTCTGAACAAATTAAGGGAATCGTTCACAAACATTGGCACATTCTAAGATCTGATGACAGTATCGGTAATGTGTTTTCAGACTCTCGCTTGGTCGTATTCTCGCGGGGCAGAAATCTCAGAGATCAATTGGTAAACTCTGATATACCACCCTAAAATATCCCTGCACAACGTCTATTTGCGCCTCTACCGGATGGAAACTACAAGTGTAATGGCTGTGCTCAATGCAATGGCACTTACAAATGTAGATCTTTCAAACACCCCCAAACAGGGAAACAGATCCCAATCAAAGGTGTTATCACGGGCTCCACTAAGGCAGTTATTTATCTTATAACTTATAAGCGTGAATTAAAAGTATGAATCTCGGAGCATCGTAGCACCATTAGGTGCAAAAACTTGACTTACCCAGTTGCGGCCCACTTTATGGAAGCGAACCACTCGATTTTGTCCCTACGTTATATCGGCATCGAACATGTCAACCTCCCTAGGAGAGGCGGTGACCTCGACAATTTATTATTAAAACGAGAGGCTGCCTGGATCTTTAATTTAAAGACCCTTGCTCCCTTTGGTCTCAATGTAGACTTTGATCTGAAGCCAATCTAGTGATTATTGGTTTTCCGCTATTCATTGCAAATGTTTGTAGGCCTATGTAGCCAAATTCTATCTATGATCAAATGCTATCCATTCATGTTTTTTGTATGTTATTTTTATATGAGAATTAACCAATGATATCAGGCCACACCCGGCCATGATTACAGACACCTGTGTGTG
>NW_019955476.1:0-1392 GCF_002910315.2 Salvelinus sp. IW2-2015
CTTTACTCCACGCACAGAGACGCAGACAAAGCTCTCCCTCGCCCTCCATTTAGCAAATCTGACCACAGCTCCTGCTTAGAAGCAAAAATTTAAGCAGGAAGCACCAGTGACACAGTCTATAAATTTTTTTTCAGATGAAGCAGATGCTAAACTGCAGGACTGTTCTGCTATCACAGACTGGAACATGTTTCGTGATTCTTCCGATGGCATTGAGGAGTACACCACATCAGTCACTGGCTTCATCAATAAGTGCATTGAGGACGTCGTCCCCACAGTGACTGTACTTACATACCCCAACCAGAAGCCATGGATTACAGTGAGCTAAAGGGTAGAGCTGCCGTTTCAAGGAGCGGGACTCTAACCCGGAGGCTCATAAGAAATCCCTCTGATGAACCATCAAACAGGCAAAGCGTCAATACAGGACTAAGACCCCTAGCACTCACGTCTGTAGCCATGAAATGCTATGGAAGGCTGGTAACACAAACGTGGCTCACATCAACACCATTATCCCAGAAACCCTAGACACACTCCAATTTGCATACCACCCAAACAGATCCACAGATGATGCAATCTATATTGCATTCCACACTGCAATTTCCCACCTGGACAAAAAGAACACTTATGTGAGAATGTTATTCATTGAATACAGCTCAGCATTCAACACCATAGTGCCCTCAAAGCGCATCAATAAGCTATGGACCCTGGGACTAAACACCTCCCTCTGCAACTGGATCCTGGTCTTCCTGACGGGACGCCCCCAGGTGGTAAGGGTAGGTAACAACACATCTGCCACGCTGATCCTCAACACTGGGGCCCCTCATGGGTGCATGCTCAGTCCCCTCCTGTACAACCTGTTCACTCATGACTGCATGGTCAGGCACGACTCCAACACCATCATTAAGTTTGCTGATTACACAACAGTGGTAGGCCTGATCAACGACAATGATGACACAGCCTATATGGAGGAGGTCAGAGACCTGACTGTGTGGTTTAAGGACAACAACCTCTCCCTCAATGTGATCAAGACAAAGGAGATGACTGTGGATTACATGAAAAGGGGGACTGAGCACGCCCCCATTCTCATTGATGGGACTGTAGTGGAGCAGGTTGAGAGCTTCAAGTTCCTTGGCGTCCACCACCAAAAAACGAACATGGTCCAAGCACACCAAGACCAGTCGTGAAGAGTGCACAACATAACCTATTCCCCCTCAGGAGACTGAAAAGATTTGGCATAGGTCCTCAGATCCTCAAAATGTTCTACAGCTGCGTCTACCAGATGCGCTGAGCCGTCTTCATGGCACCTGGCTCGATGCCCACTCTAGCCCGGCCAATACGAGGCGCTGCAATGTACCGCACCGGGCTATGCACACGCACCGGGGACACCGTGCGCCT
>NW_019955477.1:0-1392 GCF_002910315.2 Salvelinus sp. IW2-2015
CAGAGGATAACATGTGAAAGACAGATAGCTGCCCAGAGGATAACATGTGAAAGACAGATAGCTGCCCAGAGGATAACATGTGAAAGACAGATAGCCGGCCTAGAGGATAACATGAAAGACAGATATCGATTATTTCACTTAATCACAATTCCAGTGGGTCAGAAGTTTACATACACTAAGTTGACTGTGCCTTTAAACAACTTGAAAAATACCAGAAAATGATGTCATGGCTTTAGAAGCTTCTGATAGGCTAATTGACATAATTTGAGTCAACTGGAGGTGTACCTGTGGATGTATTTCAAGGCCTACCTTCAWACTCAGCAATTTCCAAACCCCTGAAGGTACCACGTTCATCTGTACAAACAATAGTACGCAATAGTATGCAAGTATAAACACCATGGGACCACGCAGCCGTCGTTCTGCCCCTGAACAAGGCAGTTAGCCCACTGTTCCTAGGCCWTCATTGAAAAAATGTATTTCTTCTGAACTGACTTGCCTAGTTAAATAAATGTAAAATATATAAAATAAAATAAAAAATACAGCTCAGGAAGGAGACATGTTCTGTCTCCTGGAGATGAACATACTTTGGTGTGAAAAGTGCAAATCAATCCCAGAACAACAGCAAAGGACCTTGTGAAGATGCTGGAGGAAACAGGTACAAAAGTATCTATATCCACAGTGAAACGAGTCCTATATCGACATAGCCTGAAAGGCCACTCAGCAAGGAAGAAGCCACTGCTCCAAAACCACCATAAAAAAGCCAGACTGCGGTTTGCAACTGCACAAGGGGACAAAGATCATACTTTTTGGAGAAATGTCCTCTGGTCTGATGAAACGAAAATAGAACCGTTTGGCCATAATGACTATCGTTATGTTTGGAGGAAAAAGGGGGAGGCTTGCAAGCCGATGCTTGCAGCATCATGTTGTGGGGGTGCTTTGCTGCAGGAGGGACTGGTGCACTTCACAAAATAGATGGCATCATGAGGAGGAAAATTATCTGGATATATTGAAGCAACATCTCAAGACATCAGTCAGGAAGTTAAAGCTTGGTCGCAAATGGGTCTTCCAAATGGACATTGACCCCAAGCATACTTCCAAAGTTGTGGTAAAATGTCTTAAGGACAACAAAGTCAAGGTATTGGAGTGGCTATCACAAAGCCCTGACCTCAATCCTATAGAAAATTTGTGGGGAGAACTGAAAAAGCACGTGTGAGCAAGGAGGCCTACAAACCAGTTACACCAGCTCTGTCAGGAGAAACGGGCCAAAATTCACCCAACTTATTGTGGGAAGCTTGTGGAAGGCTACCCAAAACATTTGACCCAAGTTAAACAATTTAAAGGCAATGCTACCCAAATACTAATTGAGTGTATGTAAACTTCTGACCAACTGGG
>NW_019955478.1:0-1392 GCF_002910315.2 Salvelinus sp. IW2-2015
ATCATATAGAAATATAAAACGTTATTTTTAACTACTACAAAGCAATTACATGTGGCGCAGGAACCACTGACTCACTGCATTATTCTATAGTATTATCAAGACACCTGCTGTTAACTCTTAACTACTTAGGACAGCTCACGAGGTGTCCTGAATATCGGCTGACTAGGTGGGACTAGAGACTTCATGCATAGCTTTAATTTATACCCATAAGTGTAAAATGTCTTTATTCTCAGCACTTATACGACCAATTTTCTACTCTGAGACACTTTGACGATATGGACCCAGATATCAACATATTGTTATAAAAAAACATAGAATGTTTGTTTAACATAATAATAAAAAATGAATATTACTAATGTAAACCACTGTTGGAAATAGGGTGCGCTGTTTTCACTTTGGGAAAAAATAGTGCCCAAATTAAACGGCCTCGTACTCTGTATTAGATCATACGATATGCATATTATTATTACTATTGGATAGAAAACACTGAAGTTTCTAAAACTGTTTGAATTATATATGTGAGTAAAACAGAACTCATTTGGCAGCAAACTTCCAAACAGGAAGAGAAAATTCTGAAAATGGGGCTCTGTGTAAGGCCTTGCCTATTCAATTGCCTTATATTTATGGATCTGTATGCACTTCATACGCCTTCCACTAGATGTCAACAGGCAGTAGAATGTTGAATGGGGTGTCTAGCTTGATGTGAGACCGAATGAGAGCTTTTGGAGTGACAGGTCCGCCTTATTGGCAGTATTCAACTGCGCACCAGGGAACCCCACAGTGTCTTCTGAAATGCGTTAGGTATACACGACGAAATGCTCCGGCTCGGACTTTATTGGATACATATGATAAAAACATCATAGAGATGGATGTTCAACCGAGTTTGACCAGTTTATTCGACGTTTATTGTGAATTCTGGAATTTTTTGCACCAAGAGTTCTTGGACATGTGCGCTCCACATGGCTAGCCAAAGTTGCTAATTCGACAGAAGAAATGGACATTCTAAAACCAAACAACAATTTATTGTGGAAATAGGACTCCTTGCACTACATTCTGATGGAAGATCATCAAAGGTAGGAGAATATGTATGATGCTATTTCGTATTTTTGTGGTTTATGTTGGCTCCAACAAGGTGGAGAATTGGTCTCACAATATTGCATGCTGTACTTTGTACTAAAGTTATTTTCTAAAATCTAACACAGCGGTTGCAAACCTGTTGAGGATAGAGGGCGCTATTTTCACCTTGGGAAAAAATCGTTCCCAATTTAAACGGCCTCGTACTCTATTCTTGCTCGTACAATATGCATATTATTATTACTATTGGATAGAAAACACTCTCAAGTTTCTAAAACCGTTTGAATTATATCTGTGAGTAAAACAGAACTCATTTTG
>NW_019955479.1:0-1391 GCF_002910315.2 Salvelinus sp. IW2-2015
GGTAATCCTGGAAAACTGGATTTTCCCAGTAATATATATTTCTTTGAGATGTGTGTCACAACATTTCTCTACCACTGCTAACTAGATTTAAAGTATTGGTAAAAAAATATAACCTTTCCTTGACATTTCCTTTCTTGTAACTTTAGTGGGTGTTATGTATGTACATCACATACAGTAGGATGGTCACGTGAAATGTTATTGTTAGTGGTTGACCCTGGGGTTATGTTACGCSCATAGCTGCGGGAAGTAGGGTGCTGAGGGTTCCACAACACCCCCTGATAAAAAATGAATAATAATATATTATTAATAATTATTTGTGAACTAGGCCTTTATTACTCCTGTATTAGAAAAATAATCCTCAGCACAAAATATGTCCCCTCCCCCATATGCTGTATTGTTCATTTGATGTTATGATTAATATAGTACAGTTATCCTTCTAACCAAGCAGCGGGTATTTCAAATCTAACCAGACAGGAGAAATCGTAGTTGACAGACTGCTGATATAATGTWATTCCTTTTATAAAGCACAAATCTGTTAGATAGGCCTTTTTCCCTTTACTGTATTTTAGATAAAATATTGTATACATAAAATAGTGATATGCACTGTAAATACATTTAAGTTTATATTATCCTTTTTCAGACTATTCCTAAATGCAGCGCAACCTAGTTAAAAATGGAAAATAAAGACTGTCTCATTCATCTTCTCATAGACTATCCAGAGCAACAGGTCTCTCTGTATTCTGTTTAACCGGACCCTTAATGGCCCTTCAAGTATTACTGGAAGCAATGGAGCAAGAGCACAATTGGCTTTACAGTAAGCAAATGACAATCAATGAAGATATTTCATGAATGGGACAATACTGACTTGGCCAGATCATCGGCGGCACACAAATMCAATTTCAGGTCTAATGGATGTGCACGAGGGATACCATTTACTCAGAACAACGAGCCTTTTGGTTTAGAGCCCAAAAAGCCTGTCTGAGTAAGGGGACKTAAATAGAATCAGGAGCAAGGAAACATTGAAGTGCTAAATGCTCCACTTACGGCAGGGCCAATGCAAGCTATTTACAGGAGAGGTAATCCTTAGTGCCAGGAGATCTGGAAAAACAATATGAATCTCCCAGAACCAATTTAAATGTATATCACGTTAATTAAAAATGTTGAATTAATTGATGACACGTTGCCTGAGCCACACAGAATGATTACACTTTCTTATAATTCAAATGATTCCATGCACTTCATTCAAAATAGTCTGTCCCTCCAATTTCAATGCTAATGTAGGTACAGACATTGATTCTCAGCCACTTACCTCTGAGCATTTGTCAAAGGCTAACTACTTTGAGGGCGCTTGATAGTAAAACAGAATGATTTGAATTGGTTAACAACACAAT
>NW_019955480.1:0-1391 GCF_002910315.2 Salvelinus sp. IW2-2015
TTCCTAGTCAATTGACAAACATTTCTGTAATAAACCCAACGATACAGCCTTACGAATCGTGTACCCTAGCACGCGGTGAATTGCAGCGTGCCGCTTAGGCCGCCCAGAGTGGTTCGCTTGTAGGCGTGCTGGCAGCATATGGTTTATAAAAGTGTTGAATACAGTGTTGACAGTGCTGAGTAAGAACTTAAACATGAACTCACTCATAAAAACAGCAGCTCTTTGCTGTATTAGTTGACAGTCTCTCTCTAGTCATAGTTTTAAGCATTTTGACATCTCACTTTACTGTATCTTTCTTTTATGCCTGCTACGTTACTGCAGACACGGTCATCTGAGCCATCCTATTGGCCAGTGGTAGGCCTATACTGCACTTTAGTTTGTATGAAGGTCTGGCCCATCTAGGGACAAAATTATTTTGGGGGCTCCCGAGTGGCGCAGCAGTCTAAGGCACTGCATCTCAGTGCTAGAGGCATCACTACAGAAACCCTGGTTCGAATCCAGGCTGTACAATCCAGCGCACAATTGGCCCAGGTTTGGCCGGGGTAGGCCGTCATTGTAAATAAGAATTTGTTCTTAAACTAACTTGCCTTGTTAAATAAAGGATAAATAATAAATGAAATGGGTAAATAGTTTGATCCATTCTCCATTTCATGAATTTATTCACAGGTAAATAGTAATATGCTGTAAAATGCTCTGGTGACAAACAAACTTTGCTGCCCTGTTTCCAATCGTCCACTGGTTGGGAGGACCTATTCAAGTAAGTAAATACATTTTGAAAATGTAAAAAAAACAATGTATTATTAGCTAACTAGCTACAGTGAAGGCTAACTTTAATGAGCTGCTAACATAGCTAGCTAGCTATCTAGCCAACTTTACAAACTGTATAGATAGCTAGCTAAGTTAATTAAATATCACCAGCTACCTAACTTCATATTAGCTAGCTCCCTTGATGTATTTATCACTGTAGAAAAACAACTCCAAATGCATTTGTAGGTAGCTAGCTAACAGTCACGGAGGATGGTGAAATAGATAAGTGAGAGAGTAGGCTATTCTGGATAGGGCAGGTACTTTTGTGTAGTTCCAGTCCCTAGAAGTGAGGACGGAGATAATTTCTGTCCTCAGATACAGGGAGGACAGTGAAGATATAGATAAGAGGTCCCAATGAAGAGCAGTGGTTCTCAGTCCTGGTCCTGGGGAATCAAAGGAGTGCACATTTTTGTTTATGCCTTAGTACTACACAGCTGATTCAATTGATCAACTCATCATCAAGCTTCAAGTGGTATTTATGTGTTCATCTGTGATGCTATCCTGGATATGATCCTGCTTGTCACGTGCTACACATGCACATGTGTGTGCACATGCATCTATCTATCCAATGTTATCATGATTTG
>NW_019955481.1:0-1391 GCF_002910315.2 Salvelinus sp. IW2-2015
GTAACCTGCCTAAATGACTACCGACCCGTAGGACTCACGTCTGTTGCCATGAATTGCTTTGTAAGGCTGGTCATGGCTCACATCAACACCATTATCCCAGAAACCCTAGACACACTCCAATTTGCATACCACCCCAACAAATTCACAGATGATGCAATCTCTATTGCACTCCACACTGCCCTTTCACATCTGGACAAAAGGAACACCTATGTGAGAATGCTATTGACTACAGCTCAGTGTTCAACACCATAGTGCCCTCAAAGCTCATCACTAAGCTAAGGACCCTGGGACTAAACACCTCCCTCTGCAACTGGATCCTGAACGTCCCCTGACGGGCCGCCCCCAGGTGGTAAGGGTAGGTAACAACACAACCACCACGCTGATCCTCAACACGGGGGCCCCTCAYGGGTGCGTGCTCAGTCCCCTCCTGTACTAAATATATTTAAACTTTTTTTTAACTAGGCAAGTCGGCTAAGAACAAATTCTTATTTACAATGACGGCCTACCCCAGTCAAACCTGAACGACGCTGGGCCAATTGTGCGCCGCCCTATGGGACTCCCAATTACTGCCAGATGTGATACAGCCTGGATTCAAACCAGGGACTGTAGTTTATTTTATTTTATTTAACCTTTCTTTAACTAGGCAAGTCAGTTAAGAACAAATTCTAATTTACAATGACAGTCTAGGAACAGTGGGTTAACTGCCTTGTTCAGGGGCAGAACGACAGATTTTTACCTTGTCAGCTTGGGGAATTGATCTAGAAACCTTTTGGTTACTGGCCCAATGCTCTAATCACTAGGCTACCTGCCGCCCCAACTAGTAACGCTTCTTGCACTGAGATGCAGTGCCTTAGACCGCTGCGCCACTCGGGAGCTGTTCACTCATGACTGCACGGCCAGGCACGACTCCAACACCATCATTAAGTAAGCCGATGACACAACAGTGGTAGGCCTGATKWCCGACAACGACGAGACAGCCTATAGGGAGGAGGTCAGAGACATGACCTCAAGACAAAGGAGATGATTGTGGACTACAGGAATAGGACGACCGAGCACGCCCGCATTCTCATCGACGGGCTGTAGTGGAGCAGGTTGAGAGCTTCAAATTCCTTGGCGTCCACATCACCAACAAACTAACTTGGTCCAAGCACACCAAGACAGTCYTGAAGATGGCACAACAAAACTTATTCACCCTCAGGAGACTGAAAAGATTTGGCATGGGTCCTCAGATCCTCAAAGTTCTACAGCTGCACCATCGAGAGCATCCTGACTGGTTGCATCACTGCCTGGTATGGCAACTGCTCGGCCTCCGACCGCAAGGCACTACAGAGGGTAGTGCGTACGGCCCAATACATCACTGGGGCCAAGCTTCCTGCCATCCAGGACCTCTA
>NW_019955482.1:0-1391 GCF_002910315.2 Salvelinus sp. IW2-2015
TTCTTAGTTAAAAGCAGCGTAGATGATCTAGTTTGGATGTATTTTCTCCCTCTTTACCCCCCTTTGACTTTCTGTCCTCAGAGCCACAGTGATTAAGGCAGGGCCTTAAATTAGGAGAGTGATGATTTGCCGATGACACACGGACGCTGTTCAAATGGCAGACACACACTTTACAATATCTACTAACTAATCTATGACTGCTAACATGGATGGGTGATGGTCTCTTCCTCAAATGCCACAGGAGATAATTGTTCTCTATAGACTCCCAGATGGTGAAGAGATGATACTCTGGACATGTCACTGACCCTCAGTCATTGGGTGCGGCAGGTAGCCTAGTGGTTAAGAGCGTTGGGCCAGTAACCCGAAAGGTCACTGGTTCGACTCCCCGAGCCGACTAAGTGAAAACTCTATCGATGTGCCCTTGAGCAAGGCACTTAAACCAAATTGCTCCTGTAAGTCACTTTGGATAAGAGCGTCTGCTTAATGACTCAAATGTAAAAAAAAAATCTATGTAGCTAAAATCTGGTCTAAAGTTTGTTGTAGGCCCCACATAGCGCCTGTCAAACGAAACTAACGCTTTGCTTTGTTTATTGTTTATGTTTGCAGGTGACCTTTGAGCAGCACAAGGAGAACCTGGCCCGTATGTTCCGTCAGTACCAGAGACTGGGCTCCGAGGGCGATGCGGCTGGTATTCGGACCATTTCCGGGGCCAGCCGAGACTCTGAGATTCTGGGCCAGCTCCGGACCAACAGGGATCAGGGGGAGGAGACTGCCCCCTCCACCGTGATCGAGCTCACCATTGACCCAGAGGGGGTCCCCCAGAATCAGGAGTCCCCCAACACTACCCCTCCCTCAGCAACCTCAACAGCATCTGCCTCCACCCCCAGCCCTCCAGAGAGAGAAGGAGATAGAAGTCAGAGGGGTCAAGCACCCATAACGGTGTCCAACATGCTGGCCAGAGCTGAAGAAGAGGATAATGAGGAACTACAGCAGGTCCAGAATCAGATCTCTGAGGATCAGAGAGGAGGTGCTGGTGACAGAGCTGAAGCTACAACACGGGAGACTGAAGCTAAACTTACTGAGGATAAAGTCAGCAGTAAGACCGTTGAGGCCATGACTGAGACTGAGACCGCCACAGACAAGWCTGATGATGCTGCAGCAGCATCTAGCACAGCTGAAACAGACGAAGCGACCAAGCCAGAAACTGATGACGCGAAGGTGGCTAAAACGGAAACAAGCGASGATGGTAAAACATCTGATACCGACAAAGTAGTAAGACCTCAAACGGATGGAGAGAAGGGGTCAGAAACGCACAGCTACAAAGCCGCCGACGTTCTTATGTCTGAAGATTCCCTGAAGGAACCCAAGGAACCGGAACTGGCAAAGCAACC
>NW_019955483.1:0-1390 GCF_002910315.2 Salvelinus sp. IW2-2015
GGTAAACAATATGACCCGGTGTATAGAACAGGATTAGACTACATGTACATTAGTTACTGGGTAAACAATATGACCCGGTGTATAGAACAGGATTACACTACATGTACATTAGTTCACATTAGTGATTATGTAAATGCCGGATCTCTATGGCAAGACGCATCATTCCCCCAAGTGTCGACAAAATGGTGCCAGTTCTGTCCCAGATCTCGTATGTGACTAAAGGTACGAACTTACCGACATAATAAATTACTAACAGAACGAGACCCGTCCACAGTAACAGAATGCCAAGAGCGTGCCAATCTGTCATCAAGGCAAACAATGGCTGTTTGAAGAATCTCAAATATAAAATATATTTTGATTTGTTTAACACTTTTTTTTGGTTACTACATGATTTGATTCCATATGTGTCATTTCATAGTTTTGATATCTTTACTATTTTTATACAATGTAGAAAATAGTAAAAATAAAGAAAAGCCCTTGAATGAGTAGGTTTGTCCAAACTTTTGACTGGCCGACCAGAATGTGGTAAAAGTTAAGCTGTTTGAAAGGGGACCATATAAACGTTGCCCAATTCTTTTTTTCCGGGCAACATTCCGCAAATGCCATGAGAATCAGGTTTATGGTTGGTAGGGAAGGAGCTATTGAAATTTAAAGTAGAAAAAGTTACTAATAAATTCATGTAAAAGAAATTCCGCCTTTATTTTCAGAAAAAACAAAGTGTGTTCAATGTGTGTCCATAACCTGTGAACAAACCAAATGTGTGTCTCTGTTCCGTATAGACCTGGTTGGATCCAGATCCGATCCGTGTAGGAAGCAGCAGAAAATAATATTTTTTTAAGCTACTTAATTAACCGGCGCTGATAAATTGTTAAAAAAAGTGATGGATGTTACAATACCTGTCCCAGTAAACACCCCTATCTTTACAAGACTGTAAAAACACAAAACTCAAGACACTTCAATTTGGCTGTAAATAGAAGAACAGGCTCTGTGTGGCTTCATTATCATCTTCATAACAGCTGTAAATAGAAGAACAGGCTCTGTGAGCCTTTCGAAAAGCCATGAAATAAGCCTTTTTTTAGACTTGACCTTTTTTGTTATTTAAACTTTAGGAGAAAGGATTGTTGACATATATTTAACATTTGTATCTTAAAGCATTGTGACATTTTAGCCTACCTAGTCCTCCTTTAAGACTCCATAATGTTTCATCATTAGATGCTACAGTCCTCCTTTAAGACTCCATAATGTTTCATCATTAGATGCTACAGTCCTCCTTTAAGACTCCATCATGTTTAGAATGTGTCTGGAAGCCCTACTCTATCTATTCTACTCTTATCCTTTCATTTTGGTTTATAATAATATTTAATAATAATAATGTTATACTTAACGTAAT
>NW_019955484.1:0-1390 GCF_002910315.2 Salvelinus sp. IW2-2015
ACAGATGAATGGGAAAGAAGGAACGATAGAAGAAGGAGAGAAAAGTGATAAAGAGAAACAGAAAATAAAGAAGGGTACGGATGTGGCTAGGGGTGACATTTGCAGGCTCCCGGGGGGGTAGTGGCGTGATGAGTGAGTGAGTGATGAGTAGTGAGTGAGGATGAGTGGAGTGACATGATGAGATGAGTGAGTGAGGAGTGAGTGATGGTGAGTGGTGAGTGAGTAGTAGTGAGTGTAGTGAGCATTAGCGAGAGAGAGACAGAGAACAGAGAGACCGAGGAGATAGAGAAATACACTACGGAAGAAGAAGGAACAGCACGTCAGAAATCAGCTCAATGTAATTGAAGAATCCATAGACTCTAACCACTTCTGGGAAAATTGGAAAACACTAAGAGTTATCTATCCAAAACGGAGAAGTATTGGTAAACCACTTCTCCTATCTTTTTGGCTCTATAACAAAGAACAAACAGCAAAAACATATACATGATCAAATACAAATCTTAGAATCTACTATTAAAGACTKCCAGAACCCACTGGATTCTCCAATTATCTTGAATGAGCTACAGGACAAAATATAAACCCTCCAACCCAAAAAGGCCTGTGGTGTTGATGGTATCCTCAATGAAATTATCAAATATACAGACAACAAATTTCAACTGGCTATACTTAAACTCTTTAACATCATCCTTAGCTCTGGCATCTTCCCCAATATTTGGAACCAAGGACAGATCACCCCAGTAGCTAACTAACGTTAAATAACTAGCTAACACACCGGTACATATTGCTGTAATGCTATGCGGTTCGTAAGGATAGTGTAGCTAACAAATTGTCAGCCAACATAATGTGTAACGTAATTGATTTGAAAAGTCATTACTTTATTACATTGCTCAACATTTTCTTAACATTTGTCATAATTAGTTAAAACAACGAATGTGTGTTTTTCCGCTCTCGTCAGACTTTGGCTGTATATTTTCCGCCATTTCTTCAAATCTGAAAACGTTTTGAAGCCACGCCCAATTTCTGAAGAATTGCATTATGGGCCCTAGAAGCACAGAAATAGTGTCCACTGCATGTATACTTCGTATTTTGGCAAATTTAGTACTAACTATTAGTACTAACTATATCCATACAGTACTATGACCAGTAAGCATATTATATACTCAATTCAGTTAGTATGAATATTCGAACACAGCTTTGGTCTTTTATAAAGCCACCGGCGGCGTTCATTATTATTCCAAATAATCTTTCATTTTGGAAAATTAATTGGAGCCCTACATTGCTGAAGATTTAGAGCGTCTCTCTCTCTCAATTCAATTCAATTCAATTCAATTCAAGGGGCTTTATTGGCATGGGAAACATGTGTTAACATTGCCAAAGCAAGTGAGGTAGA
>NW_019955485.1:0-1390 GCF_002910315.2 Salvelinus sp. IW2-2015
TCCAAAGCTATGAATGAGTGAGACACTCAGCTTAATGGAGACTACAGTTCAAAAGTTTGGGGTCACTTAGAAATGTCCTTGTTTTTGAAGTAAAATAAAAACAATTGTCCATTAAAATAACATAAAATTGATCAGAAATACAGTGTAGACATTGTTAATGTTGTAAACGACTATTGTAGCTGGAAACGGCTGATTTTTAATGGAATATCTACATAGGCCTACAAAGGCCCATTATCAGCAACCATCACTCCTGTGTTCCAATGGCACGTTGTGTTAGCTAATCCAAGTTTATCATTTTAAAAGGCTAATTGATCATTAGTAAACCTTTTTGCAATTATGTTGGCGCAGCTGAAAACCGTTGTGCTGATTAAATAAGCAATAAAACTGTCCTTCTTTAGACTAGTTGAGTGTCTGGATCATCAGCATTTGTGGGTTCGATTACAGGCTCAAAATGGTCAGAAACAAAGGACTTTCTTCTGAAGTCAGTCTATTCTTGTTCTGAGAAATGAAGGCAACTCCATGCGAGAAACTGCCCAAAAAACTGAAGATCTGGTACAACGCTGTGTACTACTCCCTTCAAGGAACAGCGCAAACTGGCTCTAACCAGAATAGAAAGAGGAGTGGGAAGCCCCGGTGCAAAACTGAGCAAGAGGACAAGCACATTAGAGTGTCTAGTTTGAGAAACAGATGCCTCACAAGTCCTCAACTGGCAGCTTCATTAAATAATAGTACCTGTTAAACACCAGTCTCAACGTCAACAGTGAAGAGGTGACTCCGGGATGCTGGACTTCTAGGCAGAGTCGCAAAGAAAAAGCCATATCTCAGACTGGCTAATACAAGGAAAGATTAAGATGGGCAAAAGAACACAGACACTGGACAGAGGAACTCTGCCTAGAAGGCCAGCATCCCGCAGTCGCTGAGACTGGTTTTTTGTGAGTACTAGTATTAGTGACCCCAAACTTTTGAATGGTAGTGTATATTGCCCTGCCAAAAACAGGGTTAATAATATACAGTTGAAGTCGGAAGTTTACATACACTTAGGTTGGAGTCATTAAAACAAATTTTTCAACCACTCCACAAATTTCTTGTTAACAAACTATAGTTCTGGCAAGTCGGTTAAGACATCTACTTCGTGCATGACACAAGTAATTTTTCCAAAAATTATTTACAGACAGATTATTTCACTTATAATTCACTGTATCACAATTCCAGTGGGTCAGAAGTTTACATACACAAAGTTGACTGTGCCTTTAAAAAGCTTGGAAAATTCCAGAAAATGATGTCATGGCTTAAGAAGCTTCTGATAGGATAATTGACCTGATTTGAGTCAATTGGAGGTGTACCTGTGGATGTATTTCAAGGCCTACCTTCAAACCCAGTGCCTCTTTGC
>NW_019955486.1:0-1390 GCF_002910315.2 Salvelinus sp. IW2-2015
CCAGGTCGATTATAATACAGGCCAGGTCTATTATAATACAGGCCAGGTATATTATAATACAGACCAGGTATATTATAATACGGGTCAGGTCATCAGGCCAGGTCTAGCAAAATACAGGTCAGGTCTTTTATAATAAAGACCAGGTCTATTACAATCAAGGCCAGGACTATTATAATACAGACCAGRTCAATTATAATACAGGCCAGGTTTACAGGCCAGGTCTAGTATAATACAGGCCAGTTCTATTATAATACAGGCCAGGTCTAGTATAATACAGACCAGGTCTATTATAATACCGGCCAGGTCTATTATAATACAGGTCAGGTCTACAGATCAGGTCTTTTATATTACAGACAAGGTCTATTATAATACAGACCAGGTCTATTATAATACAGGCCAGGTCTATTATAATACAGGCCAGGTCTATTCTAATACAGGCCAGGTCTATTATAATACAGACCAGGTCTATTATAATACAGCCCAGGTCTGTTATATTACAGACCAGGTCTATTATAATACATACCTGGTCTATTATAATACAGGCCTGGTCTATTATAATACAGACCAGGTCTTATAATACAGCCCATGTCTGTTATAATACAGACCAGGTCGACTATAATACAGGCCAGGTATATTATAATACAGGGCAGGTCGATTATAATACAGGCTTGGTCTATTATAATACAGACCAGGTCTATTATAATACAGACCATGTTTATTATAATACAGGCCAGGTCTATTATAATACASACCAGGGACATTACAATACAGGACAGTTCTACAGGCCAGATCTATTATAATACAGGCCATGTCTATTATTATACAGGCCAGGTTTACAGGCCAGGTCTAGTACAATACAGGCCAGGTATATTATAATACAGACAAGGTATATTATAATACAGGTCAGGTATATTATAATACAGGTCAGGTCTAGTATAATACAGGCCAGTTCAATTATAATACAGACCATGTCTATTATTATACAGGCCATGTCTATTAAATCACAGGCCAGGTCTACAGGACAGTTCTATTATAACACAGGCCAGGTATATTATAATACAGACCAGGTATATTATAAAACAGACCAGGTCAATAATAATACAGGCCAGGTTTATTATAATACAGGCCATGTCTATTAAATCACAGGCCAGGTCTACAGGACAGTTCTATTATAACACAGGCCAGGTCTATTATAATACAGACCATGTCTAGTATAATACAGTTCAGGTCTATTATAATACAGACCGGGTATATTATAATACAGGTCAGGTCTATTATAATACAGACCAGGTATATTATAATACAGGTCAGGTCTRTTATAATACAGGCCAGRWCTATTATTATACAGGCCAGGTCTATTATTATACTGGAAAGGTCTATTTTAATACAA
>NW_019955487.1:0-1389 GCF_002910315.2 Salvelinus sp. IW2-2015
AACCTCAACCAATTTCTCAAGACTGTTGACATCCAGTGGAAGCGGTAGGAACTGCAAGCAGGTCAATTGGAAATCTGGTTTCCCAATGAAATCTCATTGAAAAGAGAGTGACCTCAAAAAAAAAGAATCTGAATGGTTTGTCCTCTGGGTTTCGCCTGCTAAATAAGTTCTGTAATACTCACAGACATGATCCAAATAGTTTTAGAAACTTCAGAGTGTTTTCTATCCAAATCTACTAACAATATGCATATCTTATCTTCTGGGGATGAGTAGCTGGCAGTTGATTTTGGGTATGCTTTTCATCCAAACGTGAAAATGCTGCCCCCTATCCTAGAGAAGTTAACCAACACAAACACATCCTATGGCATTCTGCATTAGCATCGAACAGCCCCCGTGATATGCAACCTTTCAGGGAAGTTAGAAACCAATATACACAGGCAGTTAGAAAAGGCTACCTTTTTCAAGCAGAAATTTGCTTCCTGCAACACAAACTCAAAAACGTTCTGGAACACTGTAAAGTCCATGGAGAATAAGAACATCTCCTCCCAGCTGTCCACTGCACTGAGGATAGGAAACACTGTCACCACCGATAAATCCACTATAATTGAGAATTTCAATAAGCATTTTTCTACGGCTGGCCATGCTTTCCACCTGGCTACCCCTACCCCGGTCAACAGCACTGCACCCCCCACAGCTACTCGCCCAAGCCTTCCCCATTTCTCCATCTCCCAAATCCAGTCAGCTGATGTTCTGAAAGAGCTGCAAAATCTGGACCCCTAGAAATCAGCCGGGCTAGACAATCTGGACCCTCTCTTTCTAAAACTATCTGCCGAAATTGTTGAAACCCCTATTACTAGCCTGTTCAACCTCTCTTTCGTGTCGTCTGAGATTCCCAAAGATTGGAAAGCAGCTGCGGTCATCCCCCTCTTCAAAGGGGGGGACACTCTTGACCCAAACTGCTACAGACCTATATCTATCCTACCCTGCCTTTCTAAGGTCTTCGAAAGCAACAAACAGATTACCGACCATTTCGAGTCCCACCRCACCTTCTCCGCAATGCAATCTGGTCATGAGTGCACCTCAGCCATGCTCAAGGTCCTAAACGATATCTTAACCGCAATCAATAAGAAACAATACTGTGCAGCCGTATTCATTGACCTGGCCAAGACTTTAGACTCTGTCAATCACCACATCCTCATCGGCAGACTCGATAGCCTTGGTTTCTCAAATGATTGCCTCGCCTGGTTCACCAACTACTTCTCTGATAGAGTTCAGTGTGTCAAATCGGAGGGCCTGTTGTCCAGGCCTCTGGCAGTCTCTATGGGGGTGCCACAGGGTTCAATTATTGGGCCGACTCTCTTCTCTGTATACATCAATGATGTCGCTCTT
>NW_019955488.1:0-1389 GCF_002910315.2 Salvelinus sp. IW2-2015
GCACATGACTCACCAGGCTGGGGAGACATGCAGGAGGATTAGGGCTTAGCACAGGCACAGGACTCACCAGGCTGGGGAGACATGCAGGAGGCCTCGTCCTTGGCCGAGGAACCGGATACACTGGGTCGTGGAGGCGCACTGGAGGTCTCGAGAAAAAAGCCTGCACAACCCGTCCTGGCTGTATGGTGACTTTGGCCCTGCACCTGCGGGGCGCAAGCACAGGACGCACTGGGCTGTGCAGACGCACTGGAGACACAGTGCGCAAAGCTGGCGAAGGATAACCCGGGCCGAGGACACGCACTGGAGACCAGATGCGCTGAGCCGGCATCATCCCTCCTGGCTCGATGCCCACTCTAGCCAGGCAGATGCGAGGAGCTGCGATGTAGCGCACCGGGCTATGAACACGTACTGGAGACACCGTGCGCTCCACCGCAGGGCACGGTGCCTGACCAGTACGACACTCGCCACGGTAAGCACGGAGAGTTAGCTCAGGTCTCCTACCTGACTCCGCCAATCTCCCCGTGTGCCCCCCACAAAACATTTCTGGGGCTGCCTCTCGTGCACTTCTCCGCGAGCCAACTCCTCATAGCGTCGCCGCTCCGCTTTAACTGCCTCCAGCTCCTTTTTCGGACGGCGATACTCTCCCGGCTGTGCCCATGGTCCTTTGCCGTCCAGAATCTCCTCCCATGTCCAGGAGTCCATGTTCCCACGCTGCTTGGTCCTTTGTTGGTGGGTGGTTCTGTAACGATTGTCGTCGGGAGAAAGAGAAGAGGACCAAGGTGCAGCGTGGTAAGTGTCCATATTAATATATATATATTTTTTTTACCCCCTTTTTTCTCCCCAATCTCGTGGTATCCAATTGTTAGTAATCACTATCTTGTCTCATCGCTACAACTCCCGTACGGGCTCGGGAGAGACGAAGGTCGAAAGCCATGCGTCCTCCGAAACACAACCCAACCAAGCCGCACGGCTTCTTAACACAGCGCGCCTCCAACCCGGAAGCCAGCCGCACCAATGTGTCGGAGGAAACACTGTGCACCTGGCTACCAGGCTAGCGCGCACTGCGCCCGGTCCGCCACAGGAGTCGCTGGTGCGCGATGAGACAAGGATATCCCTAACGGCCAAACCCTCCCTAACCCAGACGACGCTAGGCCAATTGTGCGTCGCCCCACGGACCTCCTGGTCGCGGCCGGCTGCGACAGAGCCTGGGCGCGAACCCAGTCTCTGGTGGCACAGCTAGCGCTGCGATGCAGTGCTCTAGACCACTGCGCCACCCGGGAGGTACTCCATATTAATAATTTAATCAAAACTGAACACTAAACAAAATAACAACGAGGAAAAAACGAAAACGAAACAGTTCTGCAAGGTGACATACACTAAACAGAAAAC
>NW_019955489.1:0-1389 GCF_002910315.2 Salvelinus sp. IW2-2015
CACACACACACACACACAGGAGAGCAGATCATCAACGGATACCCGTTCTGTAATGAACGTTGACGGGTAATAGTGTTGAATTAATTAGGACGTTTTCAGAGGAACTTTTGAAATGTGCTGCTATCTTTTCATTATCACTCATCATCATCGGCTCTCTCCTTCAATGCCATGTTGTCTTCATGCAATACAAGGGGTTTGTGTTCCGGTGTGAGTGCAAGTCCCACGTGAACACTCTCTCTCTCTGTAATCAGCAGCTAATTGAAACTAACCCCTGGAACAGCATGTTCTCTCTGTCTCGCGCTCCCTGTCTCGCGCTCTCTGTCTCGCGCTCTCTGTCTCGCGCTCTCTGCAATACAAGGAGTGTGTGTGTGTGTGTGTGTGTGTGTGTACCCATGTGCAAGTCTAATGTGAAAACTCTCTCCAGCTAGGTTGTAATCAGCAGCTAATTGAAACTAACCCCTGGGACAGCATGTTCTCTCTCCGATTAAGATGAGCTTTATTAGCATCAAATGACAAAGCCACTGTTTCTGAAGTGAGATACTGAGATACTAACAGTAAGAGTTTAAAAAAAAGTTGACCCTATTACTATGTAACGCAGTAATAACTGTTAAATTAGTAATTACATAGGTTTTACTGGCTGTCTCTCTCAAGGCAATAGGGTTGTTGTGGAATCCGTTATTACGCGTTAACTTCCTGAAGGTTATTCCACATGTGTGGAACTACTGGTGTTATTACACATTTTGTAGTTCCACTATGTAACTAATGTTTTGTAATTACACATTTTAAAATCACCGTATTAATAACGTAAACCAACATATGAGCTTGTTCCGTGTACAGTTGAAGTCGGAAGTTTACATACACTTAGGTTGGAGTCATTAAAACTCGTTTTTCAACCACTCCTCAAATTTCTTGTTAATAGACTATAGTTTTGGCAAGTCGGTTAGGACAGCTACTTTGCGCATGACATAAGTAATTTTTCCAACAATTGTTTACTACAGATTATTTCAGTTATAATTCACTGTATCACAGTTCCAGTGGGTCAGAAGTTTACATACACTAAGTTGACTGTGCCTTTAAACAGCTTGYAAAATTCCAGAAAAGGATGTAATGGCTTTAGAAGCTTCTGATAGGATAATTGACATCATTTGAGTAAATTGGAGGTGTACCTGTGGATGTATTTCAAGGCCTACCTTCAAACTCAGTGCCTCTTTGCTTGACATGATGGGAAAATCTAAAGAAATCAGCCAAGACCTCAGGGGAAAAATTGTAGACCTCCACAAGTCTGGTTCATCCTTGGGAGCAACTTCCAAACGCCTGAAGGTACCACGTTCATCTGTACAAACAATAGTACAGAAGTATAAACACCATGGGACCACACAGCCGTCATAC
>NW_019955490.1:0-1389 GCF_002910315.2 Salvelinus sp. IW2-2015
CAGCAACTTCGCACAGCCATTGAAGAGGAGTGGGACAACATTCCACAGGCCACAATCAACAGCCTGATCAAGTCTATGCGAAGGGGATGTGTCACACTGCATGAGGCAAATGATGGTCCACCAGATACTGACTGGTTTTCTGATCCATGCCCCTACATTTTTTCAAGGTATCTGTGACCAACAGATGTATATCTGTATTCCCAGTCATGTGAAATCCATAGATTAGGGCCTAATGAATTTATTTCATTTGACTAATTTCCTTATATGAACTGTAACTGTTGCATGTTGAGATGATATTTTTGTTCAGTGTATTTGTATATACATTTCACAGTTTAATGGTATTATACACTGTTTTGTCCTAAGACTACTTTTACAATATATTTGCTTTTGTAATTCATTTTTTTAAATCATCCACAAGAGGGCATGAATGTACAAGTAAACGGTTATAGTCAACTCAGCCAGCCCTCCTTTCAGCCTAAAATAGTTTTTGGGCTCCCGAACGTGTGAGTTCAGGGGACAATCTGTGATTGGTACATACATTTTGGGAATCTTGAAGAATTTAACTTGTAAATGCCTCATGAGCTTAGTTGCCAATTGAGATTTTCATAATTCATTTTTAAATAAAGGTGTTAAAATGGAAAGTTGCTCTCTGTTTTATGATGTATTTCTGTAAACATCTAGACAATAAAGACAAATGTTTCATTGTTCACTTTCACAGTATGTGAGAAACACCTCACAACAAAGAGATCATGAAAGGGATCAATAGGGGACATTTACTACAGTATATTAATTGTCATGAAATAACCCCAAAATTGTTTGGGATAATTTTATAATACAATTTCAAGTTGTACTTTTCCCATCCAGTTTAATAATTATTGTCATACATTCAAACACAATGAGATTTTAGTGACAAAAACTTATATTGATCTTGACTAAATGCATGGGGTGTAAGTATATGGAGTAGTTACAGAAACAGCTCTGAGGGGGGCGCTAAAATACCAGATAGAAATAAGCTTTACGGCTTATCCAAGAACCCCAGTTACAGTTTATAGGTTTTGATTGAATACAGTCTTCCTCATTGAGTCTCTGGTCTGTGGGAGTGACCTCACAACAGCTCTGCCTCAGATGTGTATAGTACACACACACACACACACACACACACACACACACACACACACACGTCCCAGGAGGATGCCGAGTAAGAACAGTGGGGTGGTGAGGTGCATAACAGAACTCATATTCAGTTCTTATTTTCCCCTGGGCTTTATTAGAATATTGTGGTCATATCAATGTACTGCAGTCATACTGATACCATCTCTAAAGGCAGTACCAAGACAGTTGGCTTGTCATGCTCATTAGAATGTACTGCAGGTAGGATTCTAGCTCGCT
>NW_019955491.1:0-1389 GCF_002910315.2 Salvelinus sp. IW2-2015
CCTGTATATTCCTACCCTCTGCTGGATATGAGGATGCACAGTTTTGTTGTGTTAGTCTGTCATGTGTATCAATATTATGTGTACATGTAGGGGTGAGGACATTTTCCCCCTAGGCCCTGATTCCTCCTAAGAGAGGGGTGGGAACAGTCAAGTTTCTCTGGAGCCTCATTGGGACTGTGAATGTTCTTTATTTCACTGTCGTGCTGTTATGTCTACCAGTGTTCCAATAAAGGCTACAACATAGAGGCTGCAGTGTTTACGTTGATAATCAAGATACAAATGGTCATCTTATTTTCAAGTACTTTATTTTTTATTTTTTTAAAATAAATGTAAAATATATTAGCTGCATTTTACCTAGTTGGCCCGGTACCATGGAACCGATGGGAAAAGTCCCAGAAGTGGAAACGGGCTGGAAAACCAGTGAGTGACTTCCAGGGAATACAGTCAGAACAAGCCACACTTATCTCCTATTGGTCAGTAGACGTTCCAATAGTCTTTGACCGCTTTGTTTCTTTGTCTCTGAACAGATGGACCACTGATCTACATCATAGTTATGACGACAGAGCGGCAATACAGCTTTCGGTTGACAGGAGCGGTGTGGTGCCCTTTCAGTTGACATATTTTTGAAAGTGCATCCTTCCTGCTCCCACTCACTAATCAGTAACCACTGTGTGTGTGATCTGTGCTGTCTGAGGGGGGTTGAGAACTGTGCAAGTAATCTGTGATTTCCTCAGAGTGGAAAAAGGAATGATGCATGTTGAAAGTATTCAAACAGGGCTTTGGTCACAGGGCAATGACCCTTATGACCTTTAGTCTGTTGCAGGGTCAGGGGTCAGCCCAGGAAGGTGGATATGAAGACACTGGTGTCCAAATTGAGTGTGGCGTGCCACCAGCGGTCAGGGAAATACAGCACCTATCAGCAACAACACAAAAAGTCAGTGACATTGGAATGACAAGTTATTAATACTTGATATTATTATCTTCCTGCTTTGCCTTGGTAAGGCAAAAATACATAAGAAATAATCTGAATGCAGCCTATCATTCCAATTCAGTGAAAACAATGGCTCAAAAGTAATTTTAGCTCATGTTAGTGACTCATGGTTGATAAATGTGTTTAACATTTCATAGTTGAAATTCTTCCAAATGATGATGACTCTGATTGTTATCCTCATTCTGTTGGAAAATGCATACAACATTATTTTAGCTGATGTTAGTGATCTGTGTAGATGGAGGGAAGGGTGACCGTTAAAGTATTCCGATATTCAACCAGTCGGTCTAATCTATTATGGCTGCGTTGGCACAGGCAGACCAATTCTGATCTTTTGACCAATTATTGTAAAAAGAGCTGATCTGATTGGTCAAAAGACTAATTAGTAGAAGGAATGAGAG
>NW_019955492.1:0-1388 GCF_002910315.2 Salvelinus sp. IW2-2015
CAGACGAAAGTGAAGCTATGCAAACAATAAGTGCAGACACTGGCAACTTACACATAGACAATCACCCACAACCTACCTAATGACTATGGCTGCCTAAATATGGCTCCCAATCAGAGACAACGATAGACAGCTGTCTCTAATTGAGAACCAATCCAGGCAACCGTAGACATACATACACCTAGACTAAACACTGCCCCATAAACATACAAAAATCCCTAGACAATACAAAACACATACATCCCCCATGTCACACCCTGACCTAACTAAAATAATAAAGAAAACAAAGATAACTAAGGCTAGGGCGTGACAATATCCTGGGAAATGTACTTGTTACTTACAACCTCATGCTAATCACATTAACAAATACGTGGAGTGGTTGTAAAACGAGTTTTAATGACTACAATCTAAGTGTATGTAAACTTCCGACTTCAACTGTAGGAGCTGGCAAGTAAGCATTTCCCTGTGCCATTTACACCCGCTGTATCCTGTTCACGTGATGAATAAACATTTGATTTGATTTATAGTAGGATACACTGCATAAGTATATAAAGGTATTTTATAAGCGTTTAACATTTTCACATCATTATCCCTACATTAACATATTTATCGAATCGATTCATTCATCAAATCCTTAATTTCATTGAATTAAGGCATTCAGACCTGTTTTGTCAACTTCCCCTTTAACTCCTCAGCCAGGTTGTTCCGGCCCATCTTCCTCAGGARCTCCAGTGTGATCTTCACAGCTCCCTCATCACAGTAGCTCTGTACCATCCTATCCACTGTGACCAGCRTATCAGCATCCTCCAGCTGGCCCTCTGAGATGGAAGGAAATTCATCCACACCCTTAATCAGGTACCACTGAAATCTCTTCAGGTCGCCTCGGCCCAGCTCTTCCAGAATGTCAAGCAGCAGAAAATGAACATTTTTTGTCCCTGAAAACAGAAATAATAATATGAAACATAACTAAACAGTCCTGACAGATCAGAATTCTGCTTTTTGTTGATGTATGTAAACAACAAGTTCCCTGTTGTGTGTAATGATGCCATCTTGCTGAGTCTACCTTTAATAATTGTAATTGAATTAGGAAAGAAGTGGATGGCGATTAACCACAGGAGTCGAGGTGCAACCGAKCAACTATTTCATAATTGAAAAGGAAAAAGGTGCAACACTCACTCAGCATTAAGTACCTGTTTTCTTTCTATCTTTAGGATTCTAAAAAGCTACATTACTGTGTTAACTGTAAAAATATGATATTAGGGAACTCTCCTCTAACATAATTAAATCTCTTGGGGAAGACAGGAAATAATATTTACCTGCTGTAGCGCCACCTGGTGGTGTAACTGTGGGTAAAAAGAGACCTTGATTACACATGCTCCTCAACAAATTGT
>NW_019955493.1:0-1388 GCF_002910315.2 Salvelinus sp. IW2-2015
TGGCCTCCAACTGCTTTTAAATACAAGTAAAACTAAATGCATGCTCTTCAGCCGATCGCTGCCTGCACCTGCCCGCCCGTCCAGCGTCACTACTCTGAACGGTTCTGACTTAGAATATGTGGACAACTACAAATACCTAGGTGTCTGGTTAGACTGTAAACTCTCCTTCCAGACTCACATCAAACATCTCCAATCCAAAGTTAAATCTAGAATTGGCTTCCTATTTCGCAACAAAGCATCCTTCACCCATGTTGCCAAACATACCCTYGTTAAACTGACCATCTTACCGATCCTCGACTTCGGTGATGTCATTTACAAAATARTCTCCAACACCCTACTCAACAAATTGGATACAGTCTATCACAGTGCCGTCCGTTTTGTCACCAAAGGCCCATATACTACCCACCACTGCGACCTGTACGCTCTCGTTGGCTGGCCCTCGCTTCATACTCGTCGCCAAACCCACTGGCTCCAGGTCATCTACAAGACCCTGCGAGGTAAATTCCCACCTTATCTCTGCTCGCTGGTCACCATAGCAGCACCCACCCGTAGCACGCGTTCCAGCAGGTATATCTCTCTGCTCACCCCCAAAGCCAATTCCTCCTTTGGCCGCCTCTCCTTCCAGTTCTCTGCTGCCATTGACTGGAACAAACTACAAAATTCTCTGAAACTGGAAACATTTATCTCCCTCACTAGCTTTAAGCACCAGCTGTCAGAGCAGATCACTGCACATAGCCCATCTATAAATAGCCCAAACAACTACCCCTTCCCCTACTGTTATTTATTTATTTTATTTATTTTGCTTCTTTGCACCCCAGTATTTCTACTTTGCACACTCATCTACTGTCAAATCTACCATTCCAGTGTTTTACTTGCTATATTGTATTTACTTCGCCACCATGGCCTATTTATTGCCTTTACCTCCCTTATCTCACCTCATTTGCTCACATTGTATATAGACTTATTTTTCTACTGTATTATTGACTGTATGTTTGTTTTACTCCATGTGTAACTGTGTTGTTGTATGTGTCGAACTGCTTTGCTTTATCTTGGCCAGGTCGCAATTGTAAATGAGAACTTGTTCTCAACTTGCCTACCTGGTTAAATAAAGGTGAAATAAATAAATAAAAAGTAATGGAGTAACTACAATGTTGTTGATCCATCCACAGTTTTCTCAGCCATTAAACTTTGTAACTGTTTTAAAGTCACCATTGGCCTCATGGCGAAATCCCTGAGCGGTATCCTTCCTCTCCGGCAACTGAGTTAGCAAGAGTGCCTGTATCTTTGTAGTGCCTGGGTGTATTGATACACCATCCAAAGTGTAATTAATAACGTCACCATGCTCAAAGGGATATTCATTCATTCTGCTTTTATTTATTTTTTACCAT
>NW_019955494.1:0-1388 GCF_002910315.2 Salvelinus sp. IW2-2015
ACCTCGGCTGGATAAAACGGCCTCGGCTGGATAAAACGGCCTCGGCTGGATATATCTGCCTCGGCTGGATAAAACGACCTCGGCTGGATAAAACGATCTCGGCTGGATAAAACGACCTCGGTTGGATAAAACAACCTCGTTTGGATAAAACATGCTCGGCTGGATAAAACGCGCTGGGTTGGATAAAACATCCTCGGTTGGATAAAACGACCTCGGCTAGATAAAACGACCTCGGCTGCATAAAACGTCCCCGGCTGGATAAAACGTCCTCGGTTGGATAAAACGGCCTCGGCTGGATAAAACGGCCTCGGCTGGATAATTCCGCCTCGGCTGGATAATTCCGCCTCGGCTGGATAAAACGGCCTCGGCTGGATATAACGGCCTCGGTTGGATTAAAAGAGCTCGGCTTGATAAAACGGCGTCGGGTGGATAAAACAACCTCGGCTGGATAAAACGCGCTGGGTTGGATAAAAGATCCTCGGCTGGATAAAACATGCTCGGCTGGATAAAACGACCTCGGCTGGATAAAACGACCTCGGCTGGATAAAACGACCTCGGTTGGATAAAACGGCCGCGGTTGGATAAAACGGCCTCGGCTGGATATATCGGCCTCGGTTGGATAAAACGAACTCGCCTGGATAAAACGCGCTGGGTTGGATAAAACGACCACGGTTGGATAAAACGACCTCGGCTGGATAAAACGACCTCGGCTGGATAAAACGACCTCGGCTGGATAAAACGCGCTGGGCTGGATAAAACGACCTCGGCTGGATAAAACGACCTCGGCTGGATAAAACGGCCTCGGCTGGATAAAACGGCCTCGGCTGGATAAAACGACCTCGGCTGGATAAAACGGCCTCGGCTGGATAAAACGACCTCGGCTGGATAAAACGGCCTCGGCTGGATAAAACGCCCTCGGTTGGATAAAACGGCCTCGGTTGGATAAAACGACCTCGGCTGGATAAAACGACCTCGGCTGGATAAAACGACCTCGGTTGGATAAAACGCGCTGGGTTGGATAAAACGCGCTGGGTTGGATAAAACGACCTCGGCTGGATAAAACGGCCTCGGCTGGATATATCMGCCTCGGCTGGATAAAACGACCTCGGCTGGATAAAACAACCTCGGCTGGATAAAACATGCTCGGCTGGATAAAACGCACTGGGTTGGATAAAACATCCTCGGTTGGATAAAACGACCTCGGCTGGATAAAACGGCCTCGGCTGGATAATACGGCCTCGGCTGGATAATACGACCTCGGCTGGATAATACGACCTCGGCTGGATAATACGACCTCGGCTGGATATATCTGCCTCGGCCTGATATAAGGGTCGTCGGTTGGATAAAACTGCCTCTGCTGGATATAACGGCCATGGTTGGTTAAAATG
>NW_019955495.1:0-1387 GCF_002910315.2 Salvelinus sp. IW2-2015
TTCGCCTCTATGGCCTATTTATTGCCTTACCTCCCTACTCTTCTACATTTTCACACACTGTACATATATTTTTCTATTGTGTTATTGACTGTATGTTTGTTTATGTGTAACTCTGTGTTGTTGTTTTTGTCGCACTGCTTTGCTTTATCTTGGCCAGGTCGGAGTTGTAAATTTACAACTGTGACCTGTCCAAGATAAAGCAAAGCAGTGCGACACAAACAACAACCCAGAGTTACACATGGAATAAACAAGCGTACAGTCAATAACACAATAGAAAAAAAGAAAGTCTATATACAGTGTGTGCAAATGGCGTGAGGTAAAAAATAAATAGGCCATTGTAGCGAAGTAATTACAATTTAGCAGATGAACACAGGAGTGATAACTGAGCAGATGGTGATGTGCAAGTAGAGATACTGGTGTGCAAAAGATCAGAAAAGTAAATAAAAACAATATGGGGATGAGGTAGGTAGATTGGGTGGTCTATTTACAGATGGACTATGTACAACTGCAGCGATCGGTAAGCTGCTCAGATAGCTTATGTTTGAAGTTAGTGAGGGAAATATAAGTCTCCAGCTTCAGCGATTTTTGCAATTCGTTCCAGTCACTGGTAGCAGAGAACTGGAAGGAAAGGCGGCCAAAGGAGGTGTTGGCTTTGGGGATGACCAGTGAGATATACCTGCTGGAGCGTCTGCTACAGGTGGGGGTTGTTATCGTGACCAGTGAGCTGAGATAAGGCAGAGCTTTACCTAGCATAGACTTATAGATGACCTGGAGCCAGTGGGTCTGGCGACGAATATGTAGTGAGGGCCAGCCGACTAGAGCATTCAGGTCGCAGTGGTGGGTGGTATAAGGGGCTTTGGTAACAAAACGGAGGGCACTGATAGACTGCATCCAGTTTGCTGAGTAGAGTATTGGAAGCTATTTTGTAGATGACATCGCCAAAGTCGAGGATCGGTAAGATAGTAAAACTGACTAAGGTAAGTTTGGCGGCGTGAGTGAAGGAGGCTTTCTTGCGAAATAGCCAATTCTAGATTTGATTTTGGATTGGAGATGTTTAATATGAGTYTGGAAGGAAAGTTTACAGTCTAGCCAGGCTCCTAGGTATTTGTAGTTGTCCACATATTCTAGGTCAGAACCGTCCAGGGTAGTGATGCTAGTCGKGCAGGCGGGTGCGAGCAGCGAACGGTTGAAAAGCATGCATTTGGTTTTACTAGCGTTTAAGAGCAGTTGGAGGCCACGGAAGGAGTGTTGTATGGCATCGAAGCTCGTTTGGAGGTTAGTTAACACAGTGTCCAAAGAAGGGCCAAGATGTTAAGAATGGTGTCGTCTTGCATAGTCTCGCAGGATCAGGATCACCCGCAGCAAGAGCGACATCATAACTTGAACA
>NW_019955496.1:0-1387 GCF_002910315.2 Salvelinus sp. IW2-2015
TGAAACTATGTCTAAAGCCTGGTCACAGCCTGAGGAAGCAATTGGAAAATGAATCTTGTTGATACCCATTTAAATGGAAGAAAGACGGGCCAGGAAACAGATTTTAAATTTAAAAAATCACTTCCGGGTTAGATTTCCTCAGGTTTTTGCCTGCAGAATCAGTTTTGTTATACTCACAGACAATATTTTGACAGTTTTGGAAACTTTGGAGTGTTTTCTATCCTAATCTGTAAATTATATGCATATTCTACGATCTGGACCTGAGAAATAGTCAGTTTACCTTGGGAACGTTATTTTTTTTTTTATTAAAAAATCTGACCCCTAGCGTTAAGAGGTTAAAGTAACTAACTATGGCCTTCTGGATAGCCTGAGTGCACTTATTTATCATTTGCCTGAACTAGAGCCAGTCAGCCTTAGTGTGCATGTTAGCCCTTTGCCAAATGCAATTCTTGAGGTGAAGTAACTCTGCCAAATCACGGTCGAACCAGGGGTTGAACCTGTTTTTAGTTATAATTTTCTTTATGGGGAGTGTTTGTTAACAAGCTGATTCTATACCAATTTACAGAGGCCAGGTCATGAAGGAAGGCTTGCTCAATAAAGTTTTTTAGCAAGCGTCTATGACAAATCAGGACAGGTTGTTTCACTGAGCAGCCATTACGAACACAGGCTATAAAACAGTGATCACTAAGGTCATTACAGAAAACACCAGACTGATACCTGTCAGGATTATTTGTGAGAATAACATCAAGGAGAACAGCCTTTTCTGGGTGTTTGGAGTCATACCTTGTGGGATTGGTAATAATCTGAGAAAGATGTAGGGAGTCCCATTGTTTTAGGACTTGGTCAGGTGGTTTAAGCATGTCCCAGTGTAGGTCACCTAGCAGGACAAATTCAGACTTAGTGTAAGGGGTCAGGAGAGAGCTTAGGGCAGGTGGGGTACAGGCCAGTGCTGATGGAGGACGATAACACCCAGCAACAGTCAACAAAGAGCTATTTGAAAGTTTAATGCTTAAAACAGAAAATCGAAATGTTTGGGGACAGACTTTGTGGAGACAACCGAGCACTGAAGGTGTTCCATGGTAAAGATTGCCACTCTCCCACCTTTGGAAGATCTGTCTTGCCGAAAAAAAGTTATAACCAGAAAGGTTAACATCAGTATTCAAAACACTCTTTCTTAACCACATCTCAGTAATGACCAACACATCTGGATTGGAGTTTAATTTAAAAAATAATGATTTGTTCTTCCAAATCATTGTCACGTGGTTTATCATAAACATCTGATGTAAAATGATACAAATTGAAAAGTAAAATTTCATCGATGGCGAGAGCACCAGCCTCTGCCATGGGGACACATTGATACACTGTGATCCATTGGCGGCTAAATAAA
>NW_019955497.1:0-1386 GCF_002910315.2 Salvelinus sp. IW2-2015
CTCAAAAAACACCCAAACTTGTTGTGTGGAAGCACCACATGATTTCAATTGGCGGATTCGATTATGTTGAGCTGCTGGGCACCGGTTTATGACCCGTGACGTGAGCGGGCAAAAGCGGTGAGGGAGAAGCYTTCTTCTCAAATCGAACAGTAATCTGAACCGCTCTGTCATGTTGTCAACAATGCAACATGGTGTATCGTCCAGAAACATAAAATATTTGTTAGAATTTTCAAAATGGTTTTCATTGGGAAAACACAGAATCCTACTCAGTACTCTATGTGCTTAATTACGCCACGGAGAGGATGTATTTGGGTGTTTTTGGAACATTTGAACATGTTTTTTGGGGCCCCCGTACTACACAATGAGGATGAGGAAAGGATTTACTGTTTGTTTGGGGTACGTTTTTCAAAAACGTGAATTCACACAAAAGGTGTCTGGACCCTTCTCTAACATGCCACAAGAGGTGGGACCAAGTTGCATATTTTTTAAGCCACAAGCATGTCTCAAGTCATAAGGTCCATGTCTCAAGTCGAGTCCCAAGTAGAGCGGGTCGAGTCTCGATTCGAGTCCAAGTTGTGCATTCTAAGTGCAAGTCAAGTCGAGCTGAGTCACAAGTCAAGTAAAGAAAATAAAAACGCCACAGGCCTAATGACACCACTGCACATGGACACTTGACYTAAAATGTCAAGCAATTTTGACATACCAAAAGACCAGTAGGCCTATGCTAGTATCATCAGTCTCAAGTCTTGAGGCTCCAAGTCCAAGTCATGTCTTAAAGTTATTTTATTTTCTATCAAGTCGAGTCTCAAGTCATCAAATTTGTGACTCGAGTCAGACTCGCCATTTTACATAAAACKTTTAGATTTGGTTCTAAAAAAGAAATTCTCCTTTAACACATTTTGACAATTCATGTGTAAGAACAAGGTGTTCCTAGTTCCCTTCCCACAGCAGCTTTCTGTAAAGGTCGAGCTGCAGCTGAGCTGACAATAGACTAGCGAGACATCCTGTACTCCTCTTCTCTCTCGCTCTCCTGTACTCCTCTCTTTGAGGCTGAGTCCGTTACGTAACAACCCCACCATGGCAAGCCTGACTGGGCATGAACAGAGCTCCTTCTTCCCCTTTCTCTGCATCACAAATGGCACCCTATTTCCTATAGAGTGCACTACTTTTGACCAGAGTCCTATTGGTAGAGGGGCAAAGGTAGTGCACTGTACAGGGAATAGGGTGCCATTCGGATGCTGTCCTTGTTATGTTTTACTTATCAGACATGGTCTCTTTTGGAATGTAAAAATCCTATTCTGACTGTACTGCCACTGGCAGAACTCTCTCACCCCTGTCTGTCTCCCAGACAAATACCTTCCTCTTCTGACTTAAATTGGAAAAATT
>NW_019955498.1:0-1386 GCF_002910315.2 Salvelinus sp. IW2-2015
AACGGGACAAACTACTTCACCCACCAGTCAGCGGCCAGAACTCTTTCATTCAGCTCTGTTAGCAATGCAAGGTGGAAGAGCTGTCTCAACCAGTTTCACTTTATTATCGGGCCTATGCTAGAGGACGGGGAAAATGATGCAAGTTTGCAGTTCAGCTGAATTTCCTGCAAATTCCAGACACCCTATCATGGGTTGAATGGGGAAGAGAGGGGTTTGATAGAAATTTTGGCACATCCAAAAAGTTTTAACCTGTCTTTGGGAAATTACATTTATTCTGGAGTGTGAAGCATTAAAGCCTACTACTGAGTCAGACAGCTACTACTGTCTGACTCAGTTCCATACTGCTGATGTAGGCTCTCGTCATAAATAGGCCGGCTGGAGCATTCTTCATTACAGTAATAATGATTGGGACAGTATAGTTGGAGCTTTTCAAGGGGTTGATGCTGATGAAAGATTAAAAGAACAAGGAAGTAATGCACTGTGAGATCAAACCGATCATGTAGAATTTCATCACAAATGGCATTCATTCCATATTTGGCTCCACAGTGAAGATTCAGACATAATTTTGTCTGGGGTTTGGAATGGTGGCTTGAGGCAAGATGTGAAGTTTGATGTACGAAGGCAGTGTACATGGTTTTGCGATTCATCTTTGATGAGTTCATTCTCATCTCCAACTTTATGTTATGTTGAAAGGTCATTTTCTTGTTAGATTGAAGAGGTAGGTGATAATATACCTCATATGTCAAATAGGTTGGCGCCTCAAAATGGAGTATTCCCCAGGGATTCAACTATAAACCGTAAAGTCATTATCTTTTCAAGGTCACGATAGAAATGTTCCTGATCCTCACTCATCAAACTGTATTGGTTGATTAATCAAACAAATACAGCCACATGTAAACAACAGGGATTAGTTAGTTAGTTAGTTAGTTAGTTAGTTTAGTTAGTTAGTTAAAAAGCCTTGTACAAAGGATATTTGGAAAACCAGACATATAGTTGTTCTAGGAAATTGCCCAGAGATAGTGGTCATGCAAAAACAGATATCTAACACCAAAAATGACAACTTTAGTGTTGATATTAATAGGAAAATCAATCAATCACTATAGCATAAGCTTCAATTGCTGACAATATTGGATATGGACTGTAAATCACATTGCCCCAGTGTGCTGTAACCCGCAGCACTTTTCCCGAATATTTAATATATTATATGTACTTAAGGTGTCCATGGCTCCATGATAATTATAATAATAGTAATACTTCTTATAATACAGTATCCATTTGTAATTTATGTGCGCCTGTCACGGCCATTCACTTTTATATAGGTCATTCTGAGGTGGTGATTTATGGATGCTCCTGGCCAAACTTCTTATCTGTCCAGTTTTATACCTC
>NW_019955499.1:0-1386 GCF_002910315.2 Salvelinus sp. IW2-2015
TGACTTATTACCTGTATACTTCTTTATTTAGAAGAATGGCAGGGGAGCAGGAGAGCATAACAAGCCCTTTGATATTTAGTGAGGACGTGTAGAACCTTTCAGGGGGAATATGATGGTCCACATAGTGAGGTTTTTACTTCAGTTTACAGACGTGGCTGATCAGAAAACCTGCAGCACACCATTACACTGGTGAGTTGTTTTAATATCACCAAGGACATGGTGATAAAATCAACCAGATGAAAATGAAGATGGAATAGCTGGGCTCTAGTGACATTTTGTAGGCGATTTGCAATGGGCACCGGGCGCGGCAAGTCAATATTTTCAAGAGGTTGTGGTCACTGGTCAACAGACTTCAGTCGATAGTTGGTCAGAAGCCTGTCCTTACAAATACCAGCCTGAGTCCCACTAGAACCCTGGACTATAGTATGATGACAGACTGTCTGTCGGTCTCCCTATGATTGTATCCCCATTAACTTCTGATTGTGTTTCCTCCACCCCAAAAACATCATCTCACATCACATGTGGTCTCTGTGGCTCAGTAGGTAGAGCATGGTGCTTACAATGCCAGGGTTTTGGGGGTCGATTCCTGCTGGGATTGACACAAGAAAAGTGTATTAAAGTGGCTGCAAAATGTGCATATTATATTCTGTGGCTTACTTCATCTCCTGTCATTGGTCTGCACAGATTTGTTTTGACCTATCCTGTGACCTCAAATTGTTGTAACTAGAGGAGGAGACAAGGGGAGCAAGAATAAGAATAAGGCTGTAACGCAACAAAATGTGGAAAAAGTCAAGGGTTCTGAATACTTTCTGAAAGCACTGTATATCCATAAAAATGAAGCTGATTCATCTTTTCGACTGGCTGAGAAAAGCTGCCTGCCTGTCTGTCTCATCCCAACTCCCGAGATGTTCATTACTATGGGACAGCTGGAGATCGAATTTGAATATTGAAACAATGTTGAAAATGTCAGAGAGACAGACAGGAAGGTTTATACAAATCTCCACTGTTGAAAACKAAATGTTAGTCTAAAAGAAGACTAAYGTGGTTTTATAGTGGAGATCAAGGTTATAAAYTGCCTGGCTGGGCTGATGAGACAGTGGATTGGCAGTCAGTTGGAAAATCGGCATTTTAATAGATTTAGCCGGTGGTAACTTGTGGAATAGACACTGGCTGGAATGCAGTTTTAACAAAAAAACATTCAGGATTCCTTGTTCATATTAAAACAGAATGGGAGAACGACAAATTCGATCCTGATTCGATAACCTTCACATCTATCCTCCAGTTACAATGTATGAAACTCCATTTCAAATGCTATTGCTTATTACGCTATATCATTACTCACCCTAGCCTACTGTACAAGCCCATCTTCTACAATGGGTGGGTCTA
>NW_019955500.1:0-1385 GCF_002910315.2 Salvelinus sp. IW2-2015
AACCAAACAGGATGCTAGGCCAACCAAACAGGATGCTAGGCTAACCAAACAGGATGCTAGGCTAACCAAACAGGATGCTAGGCTAACCAAACAGGATGCTAGGCTAACCAAACAGGATGCTAGGCCAACCAAACAGGATGCTAGGCAAACCAAACAGGATGCTAGGCCAACCACACAGGATGCTAGGCCAACCACACAGGATGCTAGGCCAACCACACAGGATGCTAGGCTAACCACACAGGATGCTAGGCTAACCACACATTATTTGTTTCTCTTCCAGGATGGAAGGTGGAGAGAGTTGATGGACTCCTCTCTCTGTGGTGGATGGATGGCTTGCTGTTAAACGACTGGATGGTTCACTTTCAACCATGTCCCCTGAGCCGGAAACAACTACTATGTTTTACTGTAGCATGGAGACTTGATCTATCTATCTGATGACATGTAAGTATCTCTCCACTGTCTCTGTTTGACAAAGATGCCGGCAAAGGGATTTCCTCCCTATCTTTTCCATTTCCCTTTTAGAGCATATTTTAACTGTAACATAGCTCCTCATGATACATGCATAACTCTGGATCAACTACAGTACTGTTGGCACTTTCAATTGTATTCTGTATCCCAAATGGCACCCTATTCCCTAAATAATGCACTACTTTTGATCAGGCTTTGGTAGCGCACTATGTAGGGAATATGCTGACATTTCTGACACAGCCCTACTGCTAGTACTGTAGTATTCCATTTGTTAATTAAAAGACTGTCCACAAGAGCTTCTATAAGAACTGCCTATTCATTCCCCTTCACACTGATAGGAGAAATTGAATAGGAATGCTACTCTTTTATATGAACCTGTTAACTGGATAAAAAAAGGATGTTGTTATCCCCCACATTGACCACATTCATTCCCCCCAAAAAGATACAAATATATATGTTTTGTCATCACATAGGTGGAGTAAAATGTGTTGTTTTACAGGGTCAGCCTCCTTGCTCAAGGGCACATCGACAGATTGAATAACTGTAGCACTAATAATACAGATAACTGTAGCACTCATTTCACTTCAGTAAACCGGAGACTTGACCTTACAAATGAAAGGTGGTTGGAAGATTTGTAACTATCCTCCTAGTACCTAGGGTTGCAAAGGATCAGAAACGTTCCGATACATTTCTGAAAATGTTAATGGGAAGTTAAACCCTGGAATTTGGGGAATTATGCTTAAATTCATCAAAAAAGTTAGCTTACAACATTCAACTTCTCTTGTGGGATACACATAAAGCAATTCTAGGTCTTGTGGCATATTTTGGTTAAACTATCCCCAATTCAATGGAATTGCAACCCTCTGCATGCACAGTGCATTATTCCATCACATGTACAGCTGATTCTCAAGATCTTG
>NW_019955501.1:0-1385 GCF_002910315.2 Salvelinus sp. IW2-2015
TTTGTTATTGACCAAATACTTATTTTCCACCATAATTTGCAAATAAATTCATTAAAAATCCTACAATGTGATTTTCTGGATTTTTTTCTTCTCATTTTGTCTGTCATAGTTGAAGTGTACCTATGATGAAAATTACAGGCCTCTCTCATCTTTTTAAGTGGGAGAACTTGCACAATTGGTGGCTGACTAAATACTTTTTTGCCCCACTGTACGTTGTTATTCTTCTTGTTTTTCGTTCTTTTTTTCTTGAGGCACAATACGTTGCATTCCTCGTCCGTAAGTCAAATCCTTTTATTTTATTTGACGACACTTATCTTTCAATCCAAGAAATAAGTCAAATGCACCATTTTAGAACCTGAGTTTTTAGCAGCTGTATGATTGATGTGCGTCAGCACTCGCCAGCGGCGTGGAATGCAAAAGGAAGAACACGGCTAAATGTAACATGGGTCAGGTGTAACTGATAAACCTACATTATATTCCCAGTAGGCCTACATGATCCTGGTTGGCTGAGTGCCAGTGGAATGTTAGTTGTTGTTATGACATTCAAGTCATCACTATGTTACTAACTAGCAACAAGATAGACTTTAGAGATATATGTTATAGTATCTGATCTAGCTGATTAGCCAAATGGGGTAAATGCAGATGGGCAACCCTCAGCCTATTTATTTCTACCCACTGTGCTGCATCAGCTGAGCACCATCAGGTGATAATCTTTAATACTAAATAGCACACCTGCCAAGGACCAATTTGCTATTGGGCTCATTTCTCAAGGGGGTAATTATATTTTAGATGTCTGCATGGGCGCCTGACTTTGTCTAATAGTGGGGGGTGCATAAGTTTGGACACACCTACTCATTCAAAGGTTTTTCTTAATTTTTTACTATTTTCTACATTGTAGAATAATAGTGAAGACATCACAACTATGAAATAACACATATGGAATAATGTAGTAACCAAAAACGAGTTAGATTTTAGATTCTTCAAAGTAGCCACCCTTTGCCTTGTTAACAGCTTTGCACAGTCTTGGCATTCTTGGGCTCACGAGTGGCGCAGTGGTCTAAGACACTGCATCACAGTGCAAGAGGTGTCACTGCAGTACCTGGTTCGAATCCAGGCTGCATCACATCTGGCCGTGATTGGGAGTCCCATAGGGCGGTGCACAATTGGCCCAGCGTCGTCTGGGTTTGGCATTGGTAGGTCATTGTAAATAAGAACTGACTTGCCTAGTCAAATAAAAGTTAAATAAACTTGAAAATAAATTCTCTCAACCAGCTTCACCTGGAATGATTTTACAAGAGTTTTAAAGGAGTTCCCACATATGCTGAGCACTTGTTGGTTGCTTTTCCTTCACTCTGCGGTCCAACTCAGCCCAAACCATCTCATTT
>NW_019955502.1:0-1385 GCF_002910315.2 Salvelinus sp. IW2-2015
AGAGAGGTGCAGGGGGTAGAGAGAGAGCGGGAGGGAGAGAGATAGAGAGTGGCAGGGGGTAGAGAGTAAGATGTAGCTGGAATAGAGAATGGTGTTAAAGGATCAAAATCCCAATGGCTTTCAGCACACCTACCATATGCCATGGGCAGTTGCCGGATTGCTGTGGTATGAAAACAAGAAAGCTTTTAATGGCTGGCCATGGAGAGCACAAACCCAAGCCCTGCCTGTTGCCTCATGCTGCAGCAGGTTCTACAGATGGCAATGGATTTGAGAGAGCATTTTTCTCTATGGAATATGTCTGGCTCATGTAGACAAACCTACTTTGCTGTGGTGTACTGGAAAGACCTTGTTCTGTAACCGTTTCGTCCCCTATCTCTCTCTCTCACTTTTTTCCATGTTTCTTTCTCTCTTTCCATCTTTCTCTCTGTTTCATGGTCCCTTTTACTCTCTTCATGTCTATCAATGTTATTTCTCTCTCTGTCTGCAGCCTCTTTCCTCCCATGCTACTGGGAAGGCAAATTCCACCACTCCCCTCCAAGGGTGTTGGCTTCTACAAACAAATAGAGAAACAGGAATGGACGTATTGATAGACTGTCACAAACATACAGATGTAAGATTTAAATTTGACCTATATTGTCGCAGTAAAATAATCCTACAGCAACAGGATTTTAATGTTTAGTCCATAATGTTGCTTGATCGTTGGTTAGGCTATTAGCATGTCAAAATGAGGCTATATGAAAAGTGGAATACTGTTAATATAACAGTGTGTTAGTGTAGGTTTTCCAATTTATGTAAATCATGAAGCTCATCCGCATTTCCTGCGGCGCAGGGAAATTCTCAGCAACAAAAGATTGATCAAATTAGGATCCTCTATCTGTACACGCACAAAAAAAGTCAGCCGGACAAAAATATATAGTTTGATTCGCTTGTGCAGACCTCTTCAAATAACGTTGCATACCACTCTCAATCTGAAAAATGGAATGATAGATTTGTGTAAGTAGTCTTTTTGCAGTACTGCCATCACACAAAACCAATCAATTTCCTTGGTGAAACTCTCCAAACCATATTGCCCTCTGTGCCATTAGATCCWGTATGTATGTTCCCCCTACTTCTCATTCCTCTCATCTGTTGTATGGAACCTGCTTGGTTAAGCTGTATGCTGACATCCATCGAGGCATTTTTGCAACGCAAGGAAAACTTTGGCGACATTAAAAATAAAATAAAAAAGGGCTATGCTGTGATGTGCTTCTGTAATGGGATGGAGAGCTACATAGAAAATTGCTACCTCCAGCTAGGAAGTCTCCTCCTTTTTCCAAAAGCAAATGGGAGACAATCCAATTTCTCCTGATTCCATCAAGCCCCTCTTGGAGCATTAGTAAATGCTG
>NW_019955503.1:0-1384 GCF_002910315.2 Salvelinus sp. IW2-2015
AGAGGTGGCGTTTAGAAGATAGCCCTATTTGGTAAAAGACCAAGTCCATATTATGGCAAGAACAGCTCAAATTAGAAAAGTGAAAGGACAGTTCATCATTACTTTAAGACATGAAGGTCAGTCAATACGGAAAATTTCAACAACTTTGAAAGTTTCTTCAAGTACAGTAGCAAAAACCATCAAGCGTTATGATGAAACTGGCTCTCATGAGGACCGCCACAGGAAAGGAAGACGCAGAGTTACCTCTGCTGCAGAGGATAAGTTCATTAAGTMAATTAGTTAACTGCACCTCAGAATGCAGCCCAAATAAATGCTTCACAGAGTTCAAATAACAGACACATCTTAACATCAACTGTTCAGAAGAGACTGCGTGAATCACTACTAAAGGACACCAATAAGAAAAAGAGACTTGCTTGGGCCAAGAAACATGAGCAATGGACATTAGACTGGTGGAAATCTGTCCTTCGGTCTGATGAGTCCAAATTTTAGATTTTTGGTTCCAACCGCCTTGTCTTTGTGAGACGCAAGAGTAGGTGAACGGATGATCTCTGCATGTGTGGTTCCCACCTTGAAGCATGGAGGAGGTGTGATGGTGCTTTTCTGGTGACACTGTCAGTGATTTATATATAATTCAAGACACACTTAACCAACATGGCTACCACAGAATTCTGCAGCGATACGCCATCCCATCTGGTTTGCCCATAATGGGACTATKATTTGTTTTTCCACAGGACAATGACCCAAAACACACCTCCAGCCTGTGTAAGGGCTATTTGACCAAGAAGAATGATGGAGTCCTCATCAGATGACATGGCCGCCACAATCACCCGACCTCAAACCGATTGAGATGGTTTGGGATGAGTTGGACCGCAGAGTGAAGGAAAAGCAGCCAACAAGTSCTCTGCATTTGTGGGAACCCCTTCAAGACTGTTACTACATGATTCCATATGTGTTATTTCATAGATTTGATGTCTTCGCTATTATTCTACAATGTAGAAAATAGTAKAAATAAAGAAAAACCTTTGAATGAGTAGGTGTGTCCAAACTTTTGACTGGTACTTTATACTGTATATTGAATTCCAACCCAATGAAACCTCACATTCTCACAGTTTATAACACATTAATAATAGACATGAAGAATACAAACGAAGCAGCCGCAGGTTGCATTCAGATCAAACAWCCAAACAAGGAGAAAACCATCCATCCCATTCTCACATTGAGCAGCTGGATAAGTAGAGCAGAGTGAGGCCTCTAAAAGAGTCATAGGGGTAAAATAAAGAACAAACAAAAAACAGTTTTGGCTGCAGGCACACAGAATGTGATGATTCCCTAGCCATGATCAGAGCATTAGCAGCCGAGTGTGGGCTGCAGACAGCCTTGCTTC
>NW_019955504.1:0-1384 GCF_002910315.2 Salvelinus sp. IW2-2015
GCGGGCAGGTGCAGGCAGCGATGGGTTGAAGAGCATGCATTTAGTTTTACTTGTATTTAAGAGCAGTTGGAAGCCACGGAAGGACGGTTGTATGGCATTGAAGCTCGTCTGGAGGGTTGTTAACACAGTGTCCAAAGAAGGGCCAGAAGTATACAGAATGGTGTCGTCTGCGTAGAGGTGGATCAGAGACTCACCAGCAGCAAGAGCGACATCATTGATGTATACAGAGAATAGAGTCGGCCCAAGAATTGAACCCTGTGGCACCCCCATAGAGACTGCCAGAGGCCCAGACAACAGGCCCTCCGATTTGACACACTGAACTCTATCAGAAAAGTAGTTGGTGAACCAGGCGAGGCAATCATTTGAGAAACCAAGGCTATTGAGTCTACCGATGAGGATGTGGTGATTGACAGAGTCGAAAGCCTTGGCCAGGTCAATGAATACGGCTGCACAGTATTGTTTCCTATCGATGGCGGTTAAGATATTGTTTAGGACCTTGAGCGTGGCTGAGGTGCACCCATGACCAGCTCTGAAACCAGATTGCATAGCGGAAAAGGTGCGGTGGGATTCGAAATGGTCGGTAATCTGTTTGTTGACTTGGCTTTCGAAGACCTTAGAAAGGCAGGGTAGGATAGATATAGGTCTGTAGCAGTTTGGGTCAAGAGTGTCCCCCCCTTTGAAGAGGGGGATGACCGCAGCTGCTTTCCAATCTTTGGGAATCTCAGACGACACGATCCGCACGATCAGCATCCCGGAGTCGCCTCTTCACTGTTGACGTTGAGACTGGTGTTTTTTTGGGTACTATTTAATGAAGCTGCCAGTTGAGGACCTGTAATGCGTCTGTTTCTCATACTAGACACTCTGATGTACTTGTCCTCTTGCTCAGTTGTGCACCGGGGCCTCCCACTAGTCTAAAGAAGGACAGTTTTATTGCTTCTTTAATCAGSACAACAGTTTTCAGCTGTGCTAACATAATTGCAAAAGGGTTTTCTAATGATCAATTAGCCTTTTAAAATGATAAACTTGGATTAACTAACACAACGTGCCGTTGGAACACAGGAGCGATGGTTGCTGATAATGGGCCTCTGTACACCTATGTAGAATTTTTTTTTTAAATCTGCCATTTCCAGCTACAATAGTCATTTCCAACATTAACAATTTCTRCACAGTATTTCTGATCAATTTTATATTATTTTAATGAACAAAAAATGTGCTTTTCTTTCAAAAACAAGGATATTTCTAAGTGACCCCAAACTTTTTAACGGTATTGTAGGTATCTGCAAAAACAACAACATTTATGTGATGTCTATATGTAATGGGAAACATCACACCTGAATGCCATATTTGTGGCGTACAGCAACCCGCATGGACAGACTTGCGGGTG
>NW_019955505.1:0-1383 GCF_002910315.2 Salvelinus sp. IW2-2015
TTTATACATATATTTGTTTGCCTTCACCTCCCTTATCTCACCTCACTTGCTCACATTGTATATAGACTTATTATTTTTTTTCACTGTATTATTGACTATATGTTTGTTTTACTCCATGTGTAACTATGTGTTGTTGTATGTGTCGAACTGCTTTGCTTTATCTTGGCCAGGTCGCAATTGTAAATGAGAACGTGTTCTCAATTTGCCTACCTGGTTAAATAAAGGTTAAATTAAAAAAATAAATAAAAAATGTACAGGTACAGAATTCAGAACATGGGCCGGTCTTACAGTATGCTCCCTGTACACCAAGTCAGAACCGTAGGATAAATAAAGGAGGCATATAAGCAGAGAATGAAAGATCTTACAATAAGGAGCTCCAGAAAGAGGCCCGAGTTCCTGACTTGGAGTTCCTAGTTGGATGACCGCTCAAAACGTATTTTCCCGGTCGGAGCTAGTTTTTTTCAGAGTTCCCAGTTGTCTTGAACTCACTGAAGTCTGAGATTTCCCAGTTCCAAGTTTTCAGTTTTGAACGTGGCAGAAGTCATGCTGGATTGACAGCATGGCCAATGTATTCAACCTTTTCTGGCCAATGTTGAATGTTTATCCTTTTAAGCTTGGAAAAGAGACCCTTAAACTCAGACTTGGACCACACACCCACTGCACTGAATAGAAGGCTAGTGATTGCTTTGCAACGCTTGCAGTTAGCCACTGATTCCTTCCGAACTAATCATTGTTGAATTTGCGATTTCCAACTTTTGTATTGTTTATGTCCAATGGCCGATGAGCACTGACACGTTTTTATCAATAATTTATCTTCGTAATTTATTTTCATATGACAAAGATTGAAAAGGATTTGCCAGTAGATTGTCGACTTGATTCATGATGATATGATGACTGCTAGCTTGCTAACTAAGATTTTGAAAGAATGATGTTGACATGATCAGTCCAATCAAAGCATTGACATAATTGTATCTGTGACCAATGACCTTGAGCCTTCTTGGATGGATACTTCTAATGTAACTCTATAGCAGCACCCAAGGGGCTTGAATTTTCAAGCTCTACCCCTAGACTTGGCGGTGACGTAGTGTCCCCATGAGTGACAGAACACTGAGCCAATCATGGCGCAACTAGAGAACATTACCAACCCCTACGCTCCGTATTTACCATTGCCTGCCCCACCACCACAGAAAGCACTGAGCTAGGCTGAAACACCTGCATTTTGGAGCTGCCTGACTCAAGAAAGCAAAAAAATGTTTTTATACGGCTTTATTAACTCAAAGATTTTTTATTTTTTTTTACATTGTTTGCAAACTGATATGTGACACATATTATTGCCAAAATAACATGCAAACAGGCAACAAACCTTTTTTTAGTGGTGCTCAA
>NW_019955506.1:0-1383 GCF_002910315.2 Salvelinus sp. IW2-2015
AGTCAGAGGTTGTTGAATGTTCTGACCCGATTTGGCATACAATTTAAGATTGTAAACATTGTACAACTTCATATAGAACAAATTGCACTTGAAATTAACTTTTCTTTAAAGTTATTGCAAATAAATGCATAGTTTCCCTTTTTTCTGCTTCAATCACTGAATTATTAAATGCAATATTTTCGATTTTATGTATTTCTATCAAATCAAGACTGGAATTTCTACTCAAAGCAAAGGTTGTAAAAGTATACTAGACAAATAAATCATACTTAGTTTGATGACTGTCATAATCAGTGAAAACGTTATTCATTTATATGGCATTTTATAAATATTATGTTTTTCTATCAAGTCAACTGGAATTTTTACTCAAACCAGGTTGTAAAAGTATGCTTGGCATTTATAGAATAAATCATACCTAGTTTGATATTTCTGTCATAATCAGTGAAAACTTTTTTTATTTATATAGCTTTAAATGGCATTTTATGTATTTCTATCAAATCAGAACTGGAATGTTTACTCAAACCAGGTTGTAAAAGTATGCTTGACAATTATAGAATAAATCATACCTAGGTTGATGTTTCTGTGACAAACGGTGAATTAGTTATTGATTTTTTACGTTGGTACCCCCTGGAATTTACTACGTTTTTCTTTGGTGTAGTGAATTCTGTGCAAGAGTTTGAACTGAATTTAAACTTAACCAAGCACATGAGGATGTGGAGTTAACCCTAAGAAGGGCCTCCTCCCACCAGTCTTGTGTAAGACTGGGGTAGTGAACTTGACCTGCCTTGATTTTATTTATTGGAGAGGGTTCAGAGGAAAGCATAATGTCTGATTTCGGGATTATATGACCTTGCTGAATCCACGGGAGGGACAAAATCTCTTCTCGCAACGTCTTGGGAGGCAGTTGAGGAAAGGTGGGAAAATGAGAGCAAACAAAGTTACGGGCTTGAAAATAGCGGGAAGATTAGAATGAGACAGATTACATTTAGCTACGATATTCAAACTTGCTAACTTCCCATCTAAAAATGCATATTTGAAACATACCAAACCTCTTTCTCACCACAAAACAAAAGCCTGGTTGAGTTGAGGGTAAAAATAGGTGGTTGTTACAAACAGGGCTTAGAAGAGAAGGGGCAGACAGTCTAAAATTGTCTCCTGATCTTCATAGAGTGCACAATGGGGTTTCCAGTATACTTTGAAGGACACAAGGACAGTGAGGAACAAGTAAGAGCAGAAAGGGAGGATGATTGGCAGGAGTGTGCTTCTAATGAGCACCAGTTGGTACTTAGAGCATTACACCAGAATTTGAAAGTGCCAATCCTCCATCTTGTCTCCTTTTTTGAAGTATTGCTTTATGTCTCCTAGGTGATTTGCCAGCGCAGATAA
>NW_019955507.1:0-1383 GCF_002910315.2 Salvelinus sp. IW2-2015
AAGTCCATAAATGGATGCAGAAATAGCAGATTGCCCTTTAACTCACACATTGTGGAGAGTGAGATCATTACTAGGCTTAAAGGAGTTTTGACCAAATTAGGTTGTATGGAAATGTTGATGATGATGATGACAATATCTATTTACTGTAAGAAAGCACTCATACCATCTGGGGGATAAAACAAATGTTTATTAAAAAAGCTCCATGCAAAGATATTGTAAAAGTACAGACCATTAGAAGGAAACGTGAATAATACTTTTTGGGAAATTCATATACAAATATGTTATTCTATCATCTGAATAAATCAACAATAAAACTCAATACACAATACAAAGCAGATACAATTGCAGTAGCTGCAGATAAGATGCATCATCATTACACCATATAGTAAAAAAAATTAGATTTTACAGTGAAACACAATTAAACCATGCTTAAATACAATAAAATAAGTAAATAAAATAAGTAAGAACTCCTTAATGTACAAGGTGATATTGCGTGTGTGTTTGTGCATGTGTGTGTTTGCTTGTGTGTGCTGAGCCTACAAAATCCATGTTCCGGGTTCCTTCATCTCCACTGATGGTGTGTCCTTCCATCCCTCTGTCCCTCCATCATTCTGTCCCTCCATCCCTGACCACCTCAGGTATCACCATACAAAGTTGTTTAGGACATGCAGTCAAATAAACTCTTAAGAATTAAACAATGATACATACTTTAAATAAATACATTATACTTTGATATCAGAGAAATAGATCCATATTAGTATCATATTAATTATCAATAGCATATGGCTATTAGTCTTACCTGGGGCTGTGACTGGCTTCAATTGAGAAAAGACTGAATCTGTCTCAGGTGGGGTTGATGTTTCTGTAAGGGGTGAGGATATATACATATACATATATACAGTTATACACAGAATATTATGCAGCTAGTCAATATGGGGTCAGATGTGTGMGGGTATGGTAGGGGGAATATGGAAGGAGGGATGTCCAGTCTTACCTTTCTTCTTCTTGGCTTTGGCCTTCTGTTTAAGGTCAACCTCAGCATAGGTCACATCAACAGGTCCAGTTGCTGCTGAAAATGAACATTTCCAGTCAACAAATTAAGGAATTAGCATATTCTGCATTTGTTTTAAACTCCAAAATCACACATTTAGATTTTACTGACTGCCAACCTGTAGAATGAGTCTCACCTGTGGTCTTCCCCGTCTTGACCTCAGAATAGACTGGATTTTCTTTAGGATCAGATGTCATTTCAGAGGAGGAGGAGATCATTTGTATATTTTTATCAAATTTGAGGAGTAAAAAACACTGCTACATTTTGGATGAATTTATGTGACAGTTGAGAGTTACTTTTCTTTTTCTTGTCCAACTCTTTGAGTTGAATCT
>NW_019955508.1:0-1383 GCF_002910315.2 Salvelinus sp. IW2-2015
ACCATAAACATCAATGCCTTTCTTAAAATCAATACACAAGTATATTTTTTTAAACCTGCATATTTAGTTAACCTCTCTGGTACAAGTGGGACGGTAGCGTCCCACCTCGACAACAGCCAGTGAAATTGCAGGGCGCCAAATTCAAAACAACAGAAATCCCATAATTAAAATTCGTCAAACATACAAGTATTATACACCATTTTAAAGAGAAACKTCTTGTAAATCCAACCACAGTGTCCGATTTTCAAAAAGGCTTTCAGCGAAAGCACACCATGCGATTATGTTAGGTCAGCGCCTAGTCACAGAAAACCATACAGCCATTTTCCAGCCAAGGAGAGGGCTGACAAAAGTCAGAAATAGCAATTAAATGAATCACTAACCTTTGATGGTCTTCATCAGATGGCACTCATAGGACTTCATGTTACACAATACATGTATGTTTTGTTCGATTAAGTTCATATTTATATCCAAAAATCTCAGTTTACATTGGCGCGWTATGTTCAGAAATGCATTGTCTCAAACAAACATCCAGTGAAAGTGCAGAGAGCCACATCAAATTACAGAAATATTAATCATAAGCATTGATCTAAGATACAAGTGTTTAACATACATTTAAAGATAAACTTCTTAATGCAACCGCTGTGTCAGATTTCAAAAAGGCTTTACGGCGAAAGCACACTTTGCGATTATGTTAGGTCAGCGCCTAGCCACAGAAAGAGGAGAGGTGTCACAAAAGTCAGAAATAGAGTTAAAATGAATCACTTACCTTCGATCTTCATCTGATGGCACTCCCAGGTCTCCATGTTAGACAACAAATGTTTGTTTTGTTCGATAAAGTCCATAATTTATGTCCAAATACCTCCTTTTTGTTCACGCGTTTAGTCCAGTAATCCAAAATGCACAAGGCGCGAGCACAAAGTCTAGACAAAGTCAAAAAAGTTCTATTACAGTTTGTAGAAACATGTTAAACGATGTATAGAATCAATCTTTAGGATGTTTTTATCATAAATCTTCAATAATATTCCAACCGGAGAATTCCTTTGTCTTTAGAAATGAAAAGGAACGGAGCTCGTGCTCATGGCCACTAAACTAAAGGCTTTCAACCAGACCACTGGTTCAAACAGCTCTTATTCGCTCCCCCTTCATAGTAGAAGCCTGAAACAAAGTTCTAAAGTCTGTTGACATCTAGTGGAAGCCTTAGGAAGTGCAATCTGACCCCATAGACTCAGTATATTGGACAGGTAATCACTTGAAAAACTACAAACGTCAGATTTCCCACTTCCTGGTTGGATTTTTCTCAGGTTTTCGCCTGCCATATGAGTTCTGTTATACTCACAGACATCATTCAAACCCCTACCCCTACACCGGTCAACAGCCCTGCAC
>NW_019955509.1:0-1383 GCF_002910315.2 Salvelinus sp. IW2-2015
TAGAAACAAAGAGATCTTCTGTTGGATCTGACAATTAATCTTGATGGTTGTACAGTCGTCTCACATAAAGCTGTGAAGGACCTCGGCGTTACTCTGGACCCTGATCTCTCTTTTGACGAATATATCAAGACTGTTTCAAGGACAGCTTTTTTCCATCTTCTTAACATCGTAAAAATCTGAAACTTTTGTCCAAAAATMATGCAGAAAAATTAATCCATGCTTTTGTCACTTCTAGATTAGACTACTGCAATGCTCTACTTTCCGGCTACCCAGATAAAGCACTAAATAAACTTCAGTTAGTGCTAAATACGGCTGCTAGAATCTTGACTAGAACCAACATTTTTTATCATATTACTCCAGTGCTAGCCTCTCTACACTGGCTTCCTGTTAAGGCAAGGGCTGGTTTCAAGATTTTACTGCTAACCTACAAAGCATTACATGGCCTTGCTCCTACCTATCTCTCCGATTTGATCCTGCCGTACATACCTACACGTACGCTACTGTCACAAGACACAGGCCTCCTTATTGTCCCTAGAATTTCTAAGCAAACAGCTGGAGGCAGGGCTTTCTCCTATAGAGCTACATTATTATGGAATGGTCTGCCTATCCATGTGAGAGACGCAGACTCGGTCTCGACCTTTTAAGTCTTTATTGAAGACTCATCTCTTCAGTAGGTCCTATGATTGAGTGTAGTCTGGCCCAGGAGTGTGAAGGTGAACGGAAAGGCACTGGAGCGATGAGCCGACCCTTGCTGTCTCTACCTGGCCGGTTCCCCTCTCTCCACTGGGATTCTCTGCCTCTCACCCTATTACGGGGGCTGAGTCACTGGCTTACTGGTGTTCTTCCATGCCGTCCCTAGGAGGGGTGCGTCACTTGAGTGGGTTGAGTCACTGACGTGATCTTCCTGTCCAGGTTTGGCGCCCCTCTCGACTTCGTGCCGTGGGGGAGATCTTCATGAGCTATACTCTGCCTTGTCTCAGGATGGTACGTTGGTGGTTGAAGATATCCCTCTAGTGGTGTGGTGGCTGTGCTTTGGCAAAGTGGGTGGGGTTATATCCTTCCTGGTTGGCCCTGTCCGAGGGTATCGTCGGACGGGGCCCACAGTGTCTCCCGACCCCTCCTGTCTCAGCCTCCAGTATTTATGCGTCGGGGGGCTAGAGTCAGTCTGAAATACTTGGGAGTATTTCTCCTGTCTTATCCAGTGTCCTGTGTGAATTTAAATATGCTCCCTCTAATTCTCTCTCTCTTTCTCTCAGAGGATCTGAGCCTCAGGACTACCTGGCCTGATGACTCCTTGTTGTCCCCAGTCCACCTGGTCGTGCTGCTGCTCCAGTTTCAACTGTTCTGCCTGCGGCTATGGAACCCTGACCTGTTCACTGGACG
>NW_019955510.1:0-1382 GCF_002910315.2 Salvelinus sp. IW2-2015
CCACCAGCCCCCCCGTCTGGCCCCCGCCCCCTTCCATCACCCCTGCTGGTTGATGGACAAGCACACCTTCAAGACAAGGGAGAGAGGCAAGCATGACAAGCATGTCACATCGGGGATGTAAACTCCGCTAGACAAGCTGACACACAAACACACACACACTCACACTCTCTCTCTCTCTCTCTCTCTCATATAGAGACTCAATAAGCCATCAAATAGAGATGGGTATTAAATAAGATGCTCTGGGAAAGTGTCTCTGTGACTGACAGGCACTCTGACAGGGGTTGAGTAGAGGACACATTCATTGGTGTCTATCGCTCGAATGGAAGGGTGGGGACTGGGGGTGCATAGAGTCAACAGAGTTAGTCTGTTTGATCGAGGGGGGGGGGGGCACAGTTACTGGTGTATTCCAATCTGATGAGGAGGAAATGAGAGGACATTCAGTAATTGGTGTCCTTCAGTTTGATGGAGGTTAGAGGGATGCGGCCATCAGAGGTTTTGTTTGTGTGTGTCAGGGCTCAGCTGGACCACTGTATGGCTGACCTGTCCCTCCCTGTGCTGGTCCTGGCTGGACTTGGCCTGTTCCTCGTCTCCTGGGACAGGTAAGGAAACACCTGGCAGACCAACCTTGCCTCAGGGCAATTATTAGCATTTGGGATGTAAATTTGAATCCCTTGATTTAGATATGTTACATTACATTACGAATGGACAATATCATATGAATTGGAGGACATATAGTATCATACTTCTTTCTCTGAGACCAGGCTGCTTGTTGCATGTAAGAGAATTTAAGATGCTGGTTAGGAGAACTAATGACAAAGGTTAAGAGAATTTACGCAAAAGGTTAGGAGAATTAGGTTAAGGTTAGGGGAAGGGTTAGCTAAAATGCTACAGTTGTCCCTTGATGCCACTTGAACATGCAACCTTCGGATTACTAGAGGGTTGCGGTATACACCCAACCTTCCTCCTGACCAACCTGTCTTAAATAACCAGACCTTTATTCAATTTGTAACGTAACATGTCATACTTAATAGAGGTACAAACATTTATGTAAAATAGCAAACGTCTGAATTATGAGTTCAGTCTGGGCACATCATTCTCTCAGACAATCTAAAGTTCGTTGATCTCAACATGAGGCTAAAAGCTGTCGTGCTGTCAAGGCGCTGTACAATATAAAGAAGAAAAGGAGATTTTGATGTGTGTTTTTTGTATGTCTACTAGTTGTAATGATGTGTATGTGAAATGTATGTATCTGTATGTAGCAGTGCTCTCTGATGCAGTAATTCATTACAGTAGTGGCTATGTTGGGGTCTGTTGGGTGCCACTGATAAGGCAGAGCAGAGCCAGGGAAACCCATGAGCAGGGCTGTCCCCAGGGCACTGCCC
>NW_019955511.1:0-1382 GCF_002910315.2 Salvelinus sp. IW2-2015
CTCCAGTTTGAACCTTGGCTGGTTTGTTTTCTGAGAATACCTTTTGGTCTGAAGATTTATCTCRCTCTCATTTTTTAGGTAAAAGGCCTCTCTCTTCTATGTGCCCAACTATTATCTCTGACAAAGACAATAGAGTGAAAATGGTGGTGGGAGCCTCTGGTGGAACAAAGATCACCACAGCAACTGCCCTAGTAAGTTTTGATCCATACACATAAATGTCCTCTCTAAAACTGATATAGCCTATACTAACACATGACATCCATCTATCCTTACATAGTGATATTGTGATGAATCAGAGTGCAAGAAGCTTCCTTTTCTCATTTACATAGGTGATTCTGAATACCTTGTTCTTTGACTACGACCTGAAAAAAGCTGTGACACTACCTCGAATTCACAATCAACTCAACCCAAYTATGACTGTAGTGGAGGACGGCTTTGAAAAGGTGGGTAATTCTGAACAATATCGCATCGTATATTGTTGAATTAAAAAAATTGGTTTCGTAACTCTGGACTTTAATCTGTGTGTGTGTGTTTATTTCTGTGTTTATGTATGTGTGTGTTTGTGTAAAAGAGTGTATTAGATGGCCTGGTAAAGAAGAACCATGTAACAGAGCTGCTGATGACTCCTGATTCAGTGGTGCAGGCGGTGGTGAGACAGGGGGAGCGGCTTTGTGCCGAGTCCGACCCCAGGAAAGGGGGCTATCCAGCGGGCTACTGAGTCTTACCTCACCTCTTCCTTCCCAAACCTGGAGTGTACCTCCATAAAGAGGCAGGGATTGAGCTAAGTATCTGGAAAGACACGAAAACAATTCCTCCTCAAGGTGACACAGCCACTCTCTTTCTTCAGCTGAAATTCATTTCAAGATGTGGAAAATGACTTTACTCCACATCAATACCTCCTCCCTTCACACCAAATAATCGGCGGCATTTCTGCTTTTATTTCAGCATTATTCATTATTTATTTTTGTGTTTTGAAAAGAAGTGAGGTTGCAACTCTGAAAGTGGCATTTTTTAAATCCTAGCTGTAACAAGAGATCATCATTATCGATTATCCTGAAGATGGAAGTTTATTAATGCAGTGGGGTAGCAGAAAGCTGGACTGCAACTTTCGATTCCTGCTGGATGTAAATACCAATGGGCCAGAACTTTATGGACGCCATGAATCTTCTGATATACATTATGAAATAGWTTGCCTAGGAAATATTAGCCAACATATTAGTCAAATTACTCTGTGATGATGAGCGATCATTCTGTTTGACAGAAAAAGAGCCATTTATCTGAGATTTAAGGAAAGCAATGTTTTAGGGGAGAATATGAACACCAATATGGAAGGTTGTCAAAGTAGTTTGTCTGTCCATTGAACAAATCAAATGTAGAGAAAT
>NW_019955512.1:0-1382 GCF_002910315.2 Salvelinus sp. IW2-2015
AACCGTAGTCTGGCTTTTTTAATGGCGGTTTTGGAGCAGTGACTTCTTCTTTGCTGAGCGGCCTTTCAGGTTATGTCTATATAGGACTCGTTTTACTGTGGATATAGATACTTTGGTACCTGTTTCCTCCAGCATCTTCACAAGATCCTTTGCTGTTGTTCTGGGATTGATTTGTACCAAAGTACGTTCATCTCTAGGAGACAAAACGCGTCTCCTTCCTGAGCGGTATGACGGCTGAGTGGGGCCATGGTGTTTATACTTGTGTACTATTGTTTGTACAGATGAACGTGCTACCTTCAGGCATTTGGAAATTGCTCCCAAGGATGAACCCACCTTGTGGAGGTCTACAACTTTTTTTCTGTAGTCTTGGCTGATTTCTTTTGATTTTCCCATGATGTCAAGCAAAGAGGCACTGAGTTTGAAGGTAGGCCTTGAAATACATCCACAGGTACACCTCAGATTGACTCAAATGATATCAATTGGCCTATCAGAAGCTTCTAAAGCTGTTAAAAGGCACAGTTAATTTAGTGTATGTAAACTTTTCACCCACTGGAATTGTGATACAGTGAATTATAAGTGAAATAAACTGTCTGTAAACAATTGTTGGAAAAATTACTTGTGTCAGGCACAAAGTAGATGTCCTAACCAACTTCCAAAACTATAGTTTGTTAACAAGAAATTTGTGGAGTGGTTGAAAAACGAGTTTTAATGACTCCAACCTAAGTGTATGTAACCTGTTAACTGTACCTGTTCTGATCAAAACAAATGTGAAAAAGTATTTCTCCACTATTTGCACAATACATGACTGTCAAATACTATTAGTGTAAAATGTTGAAATATTGATATGTACATTTAGGCAACTCTTGAAGGTCTGTAACAGTTGCCATGATAGATAACCATTGATATATTCCCCCGTGTAGCTTTTGGAGAGACAGAAGATATATGTAGTTGCCAAGTCATAGAGATTGCTGTGGTGACATTTTATGGGTGGATCAAACACAAATAAACTAAAGTACATTGAAAGCATGTTCTTTTTCCCAAATATGAAACAGTAGCATGAGCCATTGTTTGTAAAACAGGCCCTTGGCATTTCCCAGTGAAATTACTAGGATACGGTCGTGAATAGAAAATGAATGGCAAAGTGGCATACAAACTTCCAATAATCCATATCCGGGAGTGGGACATGCCTCAATTTCAGATATTCACGTTTCACTGGGTAGTAATAAAATAAAATAATTGTATTGATACATTCTCTCGATATGAAGAAAACAATCTGACGATTGAATTCCAAACCTCAACTAGTTATTTTTTGTTTCAAACAAATATCCCCCAAAAGCCATCTATTAATATCTCTGAAGTCAAGTGTAGAATAGCTCCATTTT
>NW_019955513.1:0-1382 GCF_002910315.2 Salvelinus sp. IW2-2015
GAAACGACAGTCCATCATTACTTTAAGACAGGAAGGTCAGTCAATCTGGAACATTTCAAGAACTTTGAAAGGTTCTTCAAGTGCAGTCGCAAAAACCCTCAAGCGCTATGATGAAACTGTCTCTCATGAAGGTTGCCACAGGAAAGGAAGGACCCAAAGTTACCTCTGCTGCAGAGGATACGTTCATTCGAGTTAACTGCACCTCAGATTGCAGCCCAAATAAATGCTCCACAGAGTTCAAGTAACAGACACATCTGAACATCAACCGTATTGACTGAGATTTTTGGTTCCAACCGCTGTGTCTTTGTGAGACGCAGTGTAGGTGAARGGATGATCTTCTCACGTGTGGTTCCCACCGTGAAGCATGGAGGAGGTGGTGTGATGGTGTGGGGGTGCTTTGCTGGTGACACTGTAGATTATTTATTTAGAATTCAAGGCATTCTGCAGCGATACGACATCCCATCTGGTTTGCGCTTAGTAGGACTAAGTAGGACTAAGTGCAAACCAATGACCCAAAACACACCTCCAGGCTGTGTAAGGGCTATTTGACCAAGAAGGAGAATGATGGTGCTGCATAACCCAATTGAGATGGTTTGGGATTAGTTGGACTGCAGAGTGAAGGAAAAGCAGCCTTAAGTGCTCAGCATATTTTTCAATCCCCTGTCTAGTCTCAGGTTGAATCCCCTGTCCAGTCTCAGGTTGAATCCCTTGTCCAGTCTCAGGTTGAATCCCTTGTCCAGTCTCAGGTTGAATCCCTTGTCCAGTCTCAGGTTGAATCCCCTGTCCAGGCTCAGGTTGAATCCCCTGTCCAGGCTCAGGTTGAATCCCCTGTCCAGGCTCAGGTTGAATCCCCTGTCCAGTCTCAGGTTGAATCCCCTGTCCAGTCTCAGGTTGAATCCCCTATTCTAACCACCTTGGTCCAGGGATGGATATAATCGATTAGCTACTGGATATAACTTCTGTATCCTCTGTAGATGGACTGTATCCTTATAACACGTCTAAACTGTCCTAATAAGGACTTTATACTGGGACCTCGTAAGACATGCTGGATCTTCAGAAGACTAATGTCTTTGCCCATTTCTTTACATTAATAGCAATAAAAAGTAATAAAAAAAACTATAATTTTGAGATCCATCCACACGTAATTACCAGAGGTACAGCAATCTACTGTACTCTGTTGTGGGGAAGTACTCTGTCCCTGAAAACACCAAATCCATTCACCTGTGGCTGTCTAAATACTGATCCTGGTCTCCATCCACCAGTCTTGAGAAAGGTCCTGGTCTCCACCCACCAGTCTTGAGAAAGGTCCTAGTCTCCATCCACCAGTCTTGAGAAAGGTCCTAGTCTCCATCCACCAGTCTTGAGAAAGGTCCTAGTCTCCA
>NW_019955514.1:0-1382 GCF_002910315.2 Salvelinus sp. IW2-2015
GGGTGTGTCTTTTTAAGTGTTTGGAATGCAACCCATGACAGTGGGCCCACTGGCATAGCGCAGTTTCTCTGGTCGGAGTTTGCGTCAGCCACTCAAAGTATAGACTACCGATCGCTCACCATGGATCTGAAATTGTGACGTCTACGCTGCTGCCTATCAGTTTATGTGGTGCTAGGGCTTGAAGTAGCCAATAGCTTTGCTTTAAAGGGTACATGTTTATCTAATTTAATTGGTCGTCATTTTCTAATGTTAAGCCTAACGTTTATGTTTCACGTAGCTATAGGCCTACGGTATCGCAATGCTGCTATTTAGACTGCAGGCTGGCGGCAATAATGTATTTAATTGTTATGTAATTAAAGTGGGAAATTCAAACATTGCAGATTCAGAGATACATGGAAGGGGTTGATGGGATTAAAGGATGGGATTTAAAAAATAATGATTATGAAATACATTGTGTCTGTAAAATGTATACAAACTCAGCAAAAAAAGAAACGTCCTCACTGTCAACTGCGTTTATTTTCAGCAAACTTAACATGTGTAAATATTTGTATGAACATAACAAGATTCAACAACTGCGACACAAACTGAACAAGTTCCACAGACATGTGACTAACATAAATGGAATAATGTGTCCCTGAACAAAGGGAGGGTCAAAGCAAAAGTAACAGTCAGTATCTGGTGTGGCCACCAGCTGCATTAAGTACTGCAGGGCATCTCCTCCTCATGGACTGCACCAGATTTGCCAGTTCTTGCTGTGAAATGTTACCCCACTCTTCCACCAAGGCACCTGCAAGTTCCTGGACATTTCTTGGGGGAATGGCCCTAGCCCTCACCCTCCAATCCAACAGGTCCTTGACATGCTCAATGGGATTCAGATCCGGGCTCTTCGCTGGCCATGGCAGAACACTGACATTCCTGTCTTGCAGGAAATCACGTACAGAACGAGCAGTATGGCTGGTAGCATTGTCATGCTGGAGGGTCATGTCAGGATGAGCCTGCAGGAAGGGTACCACATGAGGGAGGGGGATGTCTTCCCTGTAACGCACAGTGTTGAGATTGCCTGCAATGACAACAAGCTCAGTCCAATGATGCTGTGAAACTGCCCCAGACCATGACGGACCCTCCACCTCCAAATCGATCCCMCTCCAGAGTACAGGCCTCGGTGTAACGCTCAGTCCTTTGACGATAAACATGAATCCGACCATCACCCATGGTGAGACAAAACTGCGACTCGTCAGTGAAGAGCACTTTTTGCCAGTCCTGTCTGGTCCAGCAACGGTAGGTTTGTGCCCATAGGTGACGTTGTTGCCAATGATGTCTGGTGAGGACCTGCCTTACAACAGGCCTACAAGCCCTCAGTCCAGCCTCTCTCAGCCTATTGC
>NW_019955515.1:0-1382 GCF_002910315.2 Salvelinus sp. IW2-2015
TAAAACAGTCATATATCAACATAACCTGAAAGCCGCTCAGCAGGAAGAACACTGCTCCAAAACCACCATGAAAAAGCAGACTACGGTTTGCAACTGCACATGGGGACAAAGATCGTACTTCTTTGAGAAATATTCTCTGGTCTGATGAAACAAAAATATAACTGTTTGGCCACAATGACCATTGTTATGTTTGGAGGAAAAAGGGGGATGCTTGCAAGCCGAAGAACACCATCCCAACCGTGAAGCACGGGGGTGGCAGCATCATGTTGTGGGGGTGCTTTGCTGCAGGAGGGACTGGTGCACTTCACAAAATAGATAGCATCGTGAGGCAGGAACATTTTGTGGATATATTGAAGCAACATCTCAAGACATCATTCAGGAAGTTAAAGCTTGGTCACAAATGGGTCTTCCAAATGGACAATGACCCCAAGCATACTTCCAAAGTTGTGGCAAAATGGCTCAAGGACAACAAAGTCAAGGTATTGGAGTGGTCATCACAAAGCCTTAACCTCAATCCCATAGAAAATGTGTGGTCAGAACTGAAAAAGCGTGTGCGAGCAAAGGAGGCCTACAAATCTGACTCAGTTACACCAGCTCTGTCAGGAGGAATGGGCCAAAATTCAGAGTGCAGTGCGTACGGCCCAGTACATCACTGGGGCCAAGCTTCCTGCCATCCAGGAACTATATACTAGGCGGTGTCAGAGGAATGACCCAAAATTGTCAAAGATTCCTGTCACCCAAGTCATAGGCTGTTCTCTCTGCTACCGCACGGCAAGCGGTACCGGAGTGCCAAGTCTAGGTCCAAAATGGCCACCCACTCATTGTTTTTACTCTGCTGCTACTTGCTGTTTATTGTTATTTTATTGTGTTACTCTATATTCAATTGTTTTACTTTAGTTTATTTAGTAAATATTTTCTTAACTCTATTTCTTAAACTGCATTGTTGGTTAAGGGCTTGTAAGTAAGCATTTCACGGTAAGGTCTACACCTGTTGTATTCAGCGCATGTGGTAAATGTGACAGAACATTTGATTTGATTTAATTTGACTCCTGGGCCATGATGAAAATGGACAAGACATAGTGGGTATTGGGGATGTGTCGACAGCACTTCTGTTTGCAAGGGGGTACTGTGATGAAACTGAGCCAAGCAACCAATTGTCTGTGAAACAGAAGGCAGCAGTCACATAACGTGAAGGATTTGAGAGGGAATGGATTGACTGGAAGCGGACACAGCAGAGTGAGGTGGACTGTATCGAGGACTCAGGACTCTTGGAAAGGGAGAAATACTTTGCCACTGTGAGAGTTGCTGGTGTCAAGGCTCCTGGCCAGAAGCCAGTGTAAATCTCCTACAATGGCTGTGTCAGCAGTGGTTTCATACACATA
>NW_019955516.1:0-1382 GCF_002910315.2 Salvelinus sp. IW2-2015
ACCGTATTCATCGCTGTGACTCCAAGTTGTCACGTATTGTCTTTAGGTTGAAAGCAGAGGACCAAGGCCCGCAGGCGTAATATAAATACATCTTCTATTTAGGTGGCAAGATGAATACGAACACGAACACTAATACAAACTAGACACAAAACAACCGTTGAAGCTACAAACGAAAGTGCAGACACAATCTACTAACGTCAAACAGACATAGACAATTACCCACAACCTACCTAATGCCTATGGCTGCCTTAAATATGGCTCCCAATCAGAGACAGCGATAGACAGCTGTCTCTGATTGAGCACCAATCCAGGCAACCATAGACTTACATAAACACCTACACTGAACACAACCCCATGAACTCTACAAAACCCCCTAGACAATACAAACACCCAAGACGAGACAAAAACACACAAACATCCCCCATGTCACACCCTGACCTAACTAAAATAATACAGAAAACAAAGATAACTAAGGCCAGGGCGTGACACAAGTATTGTCCAATAGGATGGTTATTCAAATCAAAATGTTATTGGTCACGTACACGTGATTAGCAGATGTTATTGCGGGTGTAGCAAAATGCTTGTGTTTCTAGCTCCGACAGTGCAGTAAAATCTAACAAGTAATCTAACAATTTACACAACATATACCCAATACACACAAATCTAAATAGGGATGAATTAAGACTATATACATATAAGGACAAGCGATGTCAGAGCGGAACGGACTAAGATACAGTAGAATAGTAACGAATACAGTATATACATATGAGATGAGTAATGCCAAATATGTAAACATTATTAAAGTGACTAGTGTTCAATTCCTTAGTGGCCAGTGATTTCTAGTCTATTCCTATAGGCAGCAGCTTCTAATGTGCTAGTGATGGCTGTTTAACAGTCTGATGGCCTTGAGATAGAAGCTGTTTTCAATCTCTCGGTCCCAGCTTTGATGCACCTGTACAGACCTCGCCTTCTGGATCATAAAGGAAACAGATATGTGACAAAGAGACAGTGGAATAGTATAGAACACAGTATATACAGTACATATGAGATGTATAACGATCTCTCTCCGTTGTCAAGAGGCGGGCACTAAATTGTTTTGCTCGGGAACTCAGTAGAGTTGAAAAATGTGATGGAAACCTTTTTAACTTGTATTTTTTTCCGGCAGACCGCACCACCCTCTGTAGAGYCTTGCGGTTGAGGGCGGTGCAGTTGCCTTACCAGGCAGACAGGATGCTTTCAATTGTGCAGCTGTTAAAGTTTRTGAGGGTTTTAGGTGTTGTTGTGCCTTTTTTTCACCACACTGTCTGTGTGGGTGGTCCATTTCAGTTTGTCAGTGATGTGTAACGCTAAGGAACTTGAAGCTTTCCACCTTCTCCACCGCG
>NW_019955517.1:0-1381 GCF_002910315.2 Salvelinus sp. IW2-2015
ATTTATTCAGACCTATAACCAACCATTCATTCTTCATGAAGAGAAGTGAAAGCCTTCTGCATTTCATTCTAGTCCTGCATTATTCAAGGATGTGATTAGAATGATGAAGATAAGGACAATGAAACGTCATTTAACCGTTGAAATCGAGGAAGGAATGAGGCAACACTAGAGAGAGAAAGAGGAGATAGGCTAATAATATTAGGGGAAATATTATGAAAGGTATGTATGAATCAGCCTACTAATTATACAAATAGGCCCTATTATATTTAAAATGTAAAATCTAATTTGCTAGCCTATATGTTGTAGTCTGCATGTGCTGCACCAGAATCACATGTTCTCTCCCTGCTTCATCATGGTTTGAACGAAGCGCGTAATTCCAGTCCATATAATACAGTGTAATACAGTACAGTAATACAGTATAATACAGTACAGTAATACAGTATAATACAATACAGTACAGTAATACAGTATAATACTGTGCAGTAATACAGTATAATACAATACAGTAAGGTAATACAGTATAATACAATATAGTAATACAGTATAATACAATACAGTACAGTAATACAGTATAATACAATATAGTAATACAGTATAATACAATACAGTAATACAGTATAATACAATACAGTACAGTAATACAGTATAATACAATATAGTAATACAGTATAATACAATACAGTACAGTAATACAGTATAATACAATGCAGTACAGTAATACAGTTCACACTCAAAAAGATTAGCCTACTGGAGCTAGTTTCATGTATTTACCCCAGAGAGCATATAGCTAGCTACATCTATGGGCTTTATTTCATGTATTTACCCCAGAGAGCATATAGCTAGCTACATCTATGGGCTTTATTTCATGTATTTACCCAAGAGAGCATATAGCTAGCTACATCTATGGGCTTTATTTCATGTATTTACCCAAGAGAGCATATAGCTAGCTACATCTATGGGCTTTATTTTATGTATTTACCCCAGAGAGCATATAGCTAGCTACATCTATGGGCTTTATTTCTATCAAATCCAGACAGTATATGCTTCATATGCTTTTGAATAAACTGGTTACCCGGGAAAAAAGTGATTTATTCTCAGGATGAAACATTTGTAAAATACTGGGAAAATATTCAACCCTATACAGTACCATTCTCCTCCTCCTCTTCCTCCTCCTCCTCTTCCTCTATAGTGTCATCAGGCTTCCATTCCACCCCTGTGATTTCCCCATGAAAACGTTCGTAGTAGCTGTCAAATCCTTATTAATAAGACTCAAACCCCCCCTCACCTCCTTGACTGTTAGTTCCCATATCCTGAGTCCTGAGTCCTGGTCCTGAGAATATCCTTCAAACTGAACTGGGACTTGAGGACAGAGAGGGCACAG
>NW_019955518.1:0-1381 GCF_002910315.2 Salvelinus sp. IW2-2015
TGGCACCTGACCACACGACTGAACAGTAGTCCAGGTGCGACAAAACTAGGGCCTGTAGGACCTGCCTTGTTGACAGTGCTGTCAAGAAGGTAGAGTAGTGCTTTATTATGGACAGACTTCTCCCCATCTTAGCTACTGTTGTATCAATATGTTTTGACCWTGACAGTTTACAATCCAGGGTTACTCTAAGTAGTTTAGTCATATCAACCTGCTCAATTACCAGATTATTTATTYCAAGATTTAGTTGAGGTTTAGGGTTGAGTGAATGATTTGTCCCAAATACAATGCTTTTAGTTTAAGAAATATTTAGGACTAACCTATTCATTGCCACCCACTCTGAAACTAACTGCAGCTCTTTGTTAAGTGTTGCAGTCATTTCAGTCACTGTAGTAGTTGACATGTATAGTGTTGAGTCATCTGCATTCATAGACACTCTGGCTTTCCTCAAAGCCAGTGGTAATTCATTAGTAAAGATTGAAAAAAGTAAGGGGCCTACTAGACAGCTGCCCCGGGGAATTCCTGTTTCTAACTGGATTATGTTGGAGAGGCTTCCATTAAAGTACACCCTCTGTGTTCTGTTAGATAGGTAACTCTTTATCCACAATATAGCAGGGAATGTAAAGTCATAACACATACGTTTTGCCAGCAGCAGACTGTGATCGATAATGTCAAAAGCTGCACTCAAGTCTAACATGACAGCCCCCACAATCTTTTTATCATCAATTTCTCTCAGCCAATCATCAGTCATTTGTGTAAGTGCTGTGCTTGTTGAATGTCCTTCCCTATAAGCAMGCTGAAAGTTTGTTGTCAATTTGTTTACTGTAAAATAGCACTGTATCTGGTCAAACACWATTTTTTTTTTWAAAGTTTACTAAGGGTTGGTTACAGTRGGCTTTTTGAGCCAGTAAAGGGGGCTTTACTATTAGGTAGCGGAATGACTTTTGCTTCCCAAGAAGGAGAGGTAGGGGTGGTATACAGAAGATAYCCCAATTCCATATTACGGGAAGAACAGCTCAAATAAGCAAAGAGAAACGAAAGTCCATCATTACTTTAAGACATGAAGGTCAGTCAATCAGGAAAATTTCAAGAACTTTGAAAGTTTCTTCAAGTGCAGTCGAAAAAACCATCAAGAGCTATGATGAAACTGGCTCTCATGAGGACCGCCACAGGAAAGGAAGACTGAGAGTTACCTCTGCTGCAGAGGATGAATTCATTAGAGTTACCAGCCTCAGAAATTGCAGCCCAAATAAATGCTTCACAGAGATCAAGTAACAGACACATCTCAACATCAACTGTTCAGAGAAGACTGTGTGAATCAGGCCTTCATGGTCTAATTGCTACAAAGAAACCACTACTAAAGGACACCAATGAGAAGAAGAGA
>NW_019955519.1:0-1381 GCF_002910315.2 Salvelinus sp. IW2-2015
ATGCTCGTTGTCCTCACCAGGGTCTTGACTAGACTGCAGTTTGGCGTCGTGACCGACTTCAGTGGAAAAATACTCACCTTCGATGGCCACTGTCATGCTGGAGAAGTGTACCCTTCATGGATGAATCCTGGTTTCAACTGTACCGGGCAGAATAATTAATTTATTACAATTGACTGATTTCCTTAAATGAACTGTAACTCAGTAAAATTTAAAATGTGAAATTATTGCGTTTATATTTTTGTTCAGTGTAAATGAGAAGTCACACCAACTCTATTTTTGTAAGTTATGATAACAAATTAACTTTTTTCCCAGCATGCTCTACTACAGTTAGATTTTTTTTGTTGTTGTTGTTTTTAATATCTGTGTTTTTGCATGTACGTTGAGTGACTGATTGATTAATCTTGTGGTACACAAAGCTAAATAACATACATTTTTCTAACCTAATCCAATCTTTTAGTTAGAATTTTTGCACCCAAGAAACAAAGGACTCTTCTGTTGGATCTGACAATTAATCTTGATGGTTGTACAGTCATCTCAAAGAAAACTGTGAAGGACCTCGGCGTTACTCTGGACCCTGAGCTCTCTTTTGATGAACGTATCAAGAATATTTCAAAGACAGCTTTTTTCCATCTTGGTAACATTGCAAAAATCTTAAACTTTCTGTCCAAAAATGATGCAGATGTAACAGTATAACTTTAGTACGTCCCCTCGCCCCGACCCGGGCGCGAACCAGGGACCCTCTGCACACATCGACAACAGTCACCCACGAAGCGTCGTTACCCATCGCTCCACAAAAGCCGCGGCCCTTGCAGAGCAAGGGGCAACACTACTAATACGTTTCAGAGCAAGTGACGTAACTGATTGAAACGCTACTAGCGCGTACCCGCTAACTAGCTAGCCATTTCACATCCGTTACACAGACAAATGTATCCATGCGTTTGTCACTTCTTGACATTTTAATTGACATAAAATGTGCTTTTCTTTCAAAAACAATGACATTTCTAAGTGACCCTCAACTTTTCAATGGTAGTGTATATTTATTTATGTGGTTATGCCTATGTATGTATATATATATAAATATATGTATATACCCCAAAAATATATGGGGAACTGGAAATGATGCAGACAATTACATTGATAGAAGCTGCAGTCTATCCGCAACATTAAAGCTGATCTACCCCTACATTTTTTTTTTTAATTAATTGACATATTACAAGAAAATATATAAATTGCTAAATAAATAGATGCACAAATACATTTTCAACTAATATGCTGAACAAAAATACAAACGCAACATGCAACAATTTCAAAGATTTTACTAAGTTACATTATATGTTATATGAGGAAATCAGTCAATTTAAACAAATTCATTAGGCCCCAA
>NW_019955520.1:0-1380 GCF_002910315.2 Salvelinus sp. IW2-2015
AAATCCCATAATTTAAATTCCTCAAACATACAAGTATTTTACACCATTTTAAAGCTACACTTGTTGTAAATCCAGCCAAAGTGTCCGATTTCAAACGATTATGTTAGGTATGAGCCAAGTCACAGAAAAATACAGCCATTTTTCCAGCTGAAGAGAGCAGTAACAAAAAGCAGAAATAGAGATAAAATGAATCACCAACCTTTGATGATCTTCATCAGAAAACACTCATAGGACTTCATGTTACACAAGACATGTATTTTTTGTTCGGTAAAGTTCATATTTATATCCAAAAATCGGAGTTTAGGCAAGACGCTACTGTCTCACTTGGAAAAAAGCCTGAGAAATTGCAGAGCGCCATATTCAAATTAATTACTATAAAAATCAAACTTTCATTAAATCACACATGAAAGATACCAAATTAACCTCTGCCGCTTCTCTCTCCCGGATCCGGGATCCTCCTCATCAAAAAAGCTGACTAGCATAGCCTAGCCTAACGCGACAGGGATATCATATAATATAATTTCATGAAATCACAAGTCCAATACAGCAAATGAAAGATAAACATCTTGTGAATCCAGCCATCATTTCCRATTTTTTAAATGTTTTACAGCGAAAACACAATATATTATTACATAATATATTTATATTAGCTCACCACATTAGCCAAACACACAACGCCATGTTTTCACCATGTTTCCACCGCATAGGTAGCTTTCACAAAACCCACAAATAGAGATAAAATTCATCACTAACCTTGAACAACTTCATCAGATGACAGTCTTATAACATCATGTTATACAATACATTTATGTTTTGTTCGAAAATGTGCATATTTGAGGTATAAATCTTAGTTTTACATTGCAGCCACCATCACAAATAGCACCAAAACAGCCAGAATAATTACAGAGAGCAACGTGAAATACATAAATACTCATCATAAAACATCTATGAAAAATACATGGAGTACAGCAAATGAAAGATAAACATCTTGTGAATCCAGCCAATATTTCCCATTTTTTTAAGTGTTTTACAGCGAAAACACAATATATATTTCTATTAGCTCACCACAATAGCCAAACACACAAGTCCATTTATTCACCGCCAACATAGCTTTCACAAAACCCAGAAATAGAGATAAAATTAATCACTAACCTCTGGACAACTTCATCAGATGACAGTCTTATAACATCATGTTATACAATACATTTATGTTTTGTTTGAAAATGTGCATATTTAGAGGTAAAAATCCTGGTTTTACATTGTGAATATGTAGCCATGATGCACCAAATTGTCCGGAGATATTTTGGACAGTCACGTAATCTAACCAAAGAACTCATCATAAACTTTACTAAAAAATACATGTTGTGCAGCAAATGAAAG